>NC_060162.1:2676000-2695510 GCF_021292245.1 Micropterus dolomieu
CTTAATTGGCCAGCAAACTCGCCTGACCTTAACCCTATAGAAAATCTATGGGGTATTGTGAAGAGGAAGATGCGATACGCCAGACCCAACAATGCAGAAGAGCTGAAGGCCACTATCAGAGCAACCTGGGCTCTCATAACACCTGAGCAGTGCCACAGACTGATGGACTCCATGCCACGCCGCATTGCTGCAGTAATTCAGGCAAAAGGAGCCCCAACTAAGTATTGAGTGCTGTACATGCTCATACTTTTCATGTTCATACTTTTCAGTTGGGCAACATTTCTAAAAATCCTTTTTTTGTATTGGTCTTAAGTAATATTCTAATTTTCTGAGATACTGAATTTGGGATTTTCATTAGTTGTCAGTTTTAATCATCACAATTAAATGAAATAAACATTTGAAATATATCAGTCTGTGTGTAATGAATGAATATAATATCCAAGTTTCACTTTGTGAATGTAATTACTGAAATAAATCAACTTTTTGATGATATTCTAATTATATGACCAGCACCTGTACATGCCTAACACTAACACTAACCTTAATCTAATTGTAACCTGAACCCTAAAACCAAGTCTTAACCCTAACCAGATGTTATATTAATTATTGCTGACATTGGTGACAAGAGTCCCATTCGTTAGTGTGCTCTCATGTTAAAGTCCCCACCAGGATATAAAAACCTGAAACACACACACACACACACTGATGGAGACAGAGCTGGCCTGTCCATTGGGAGCAACTTTGGGGTTCAATGTCTTGCTCAAGGACACTTCAACATGTGGACAGGAGGAGTCAGGTAGTGAACCACTGCCTGGGATTAATGGACGACCTGCTCTACTGCATCCTCTTAGGCGTCATTGGAGAAATTAACACTGTGACGATAAAAGATGTGGAGATGGAAGACCTCTGAAGATGTGTGTACAGTAAAAGCTCAGAGGGGTAGAACACGATAAAGGGTGAATGTTGGGCAATCCAAAGACAATAGTTGGAACAAAGACCCCTGCTCAGCTTCTCTTAAATTGGATCCAGGAGACGTCAGTGAATGAACCCTCTGTGCTTTTGTTATAAGGCACACACACACGCACAAACACACACACACACAATCCTCTCTGGATGAACGTTTTGGGTAAATTGTGTAATCAGCCTCAGTAAGCTGGCAGTGTGCAGCTGCCTGGCTGCAGTTTCACTTCGCCTCCATGAAAATGTATCAGGCTCTGTGGAAACCAGGCAAGGGAGGGGGGTCTCCTGAGGGTAACCTCCAGGAGGTGGTCCCTCCCCCCTTTTGTATTTACTTTATACTTGACTTTTACTCAACCAGGGAGCCTTTGGCGCAAAAACAACTCCACTTCATATAAGCTCATGGAGCACAGAACAATAACAAATAAGTAAAACATACAGCAAAGTAAATAATATAAAACAAGAGAACTAGAATTTCCTCTGCAAGTAATTTCATTGATTAGCAGCATGTAAACCGCTGCTCCAAAGTAATGAGTCAGATTTAGTATTTGGAGGCTGATCCCAGGGCGATGAAAGTTTTATATGGCTGAAACGTAAACAAGATGGTGGTAATGGACCATGTTGGCGAAGTGATGCTACGGTTATTCAGTCATCACCAGAGGAACGACAAGTACAAAATAATGTCTGCAAATCTTTTTATCAGAGAAGAATATAAATTAAAGGAAGAATCTGGATGAAATAGTGTAGAAACAGGGACCTGGTTGACTCAGTAGCATATTTTAAAACACACTTTTATCAGAGCTGAAAAAATTAGCATGTTGTCTTCCCTGAGTCTTGTTGTCAGGGTCAGGGTGACAAAACCTTATTACTGTGAGATTGCCGGGTTTTGTAGCTGTTGATGCCTGTACCTACACCAAAACTAAAACCTGTGCTTACTGAGCCTATCTGGCAACCTTGGTGCTACCGCTGGAGACACTGCACAGAAGTACTGGGCGGATGGATACGCTGTTGTTCAACAAGAACACGAAGAAAACGTCTTGACTCCAGCTCTATACTTAACACAGACATGAGACTGATATACATCTTCTCAACTCGCTCTCTGAAGGAAAAAAAATACTATAAAATAAACTTCAATTAAAAGCTCTCGGTGTGCCTACATGTTTTGACAAATATATGGACGTCTCAATTAGAAGCCTGGTCTGGTTTTTATAGAAGTCCTTTGGATGTGTACAACTTCTTAAAGCCCACCAGGTCGCCTGCTTGAGCTATTTATATTACTATATATATTTATAGCTTAAACTTTTGTCAGTATGAACATGCTTCACATCATAAGATACGAATAACACATCCACAATTCAATTGTTCAGTTCATGTTATGGAAACAATTACCACCAAGTGTTATTCGATCAGATTCACCGGCATGATGAAGGAATTCAAGGTCTGTCCTATATAGACACTAGTCCCAAATATAGGCAGTTCAGTGATTTAAGCAAATCAAAGCCTGGTCTATTAATGGAAGTTTTACGGTAAGAGGATTGAAATGTTGAAATATTCCGTTTAGAAATGCTTCTGAAATGTTTAGCCATGCTAACAGCACGGCTCGGGATGGTAATGGCGGTCTGTAACTTCCACCACTTTGGTCCAGACTGAAATACCTCAACTATTGGACAGGTTGCCATGAAATGTGGTTCAGTCCTTCATGTTCCCCTCAGGATGACCTTTAATAACTTTGGTGATACTCTGACTTTTCATTTAGTACCATCATCAGGTCAACATTTTAATTTGTCCGATGGCGATTCATCCTGTTGGAGTTGGAGCTGATCAATGTTGAACAGCAGTTACTTTTAGTGAATTGAGGAGATGGTATGCACGACCCAAGAAGAAGAAGAAGAAAAAGAAGACAGAAATGCGACTGCTACCGATTTCAGTTCTAACCCGTTCTCACTCCCAAGTCGTCACTTATGGACGCATGGACAAGAGCCATAGTTGTCAGTTTGTTTCGCACTGGGGATCCCTTTACCGTTATAGTTCAACGCAGCGGGGGAAGCCCTGTAGCCTTGTTTTTTGACAGTAAAGGCAGGTATATGATTTTTAACAGAAAAGACTGAGTAAGGAGGTGGTTGGGGTGGATGGAAGCCCAGAACCCCGACTTTGAACCAGGAGACCGGGTTCGTGTCCCCTGTGAAACAAAAAGATAATTTTAAAATCATTTTATTTAGGTATGTTACGTAAATTGACGTAAGTGACGTTACTTAAGTTATGTGTTAACTGACGTACGTGGCTATGTGTGGGCTATGGTGTAGATTGACACAGAAGGATAAATTGGCCTTTAGTCTTTTTTAAACATTACTTCAAACAGACATAAGAGACAATGACTTTTGCTGACATTACAAGAAAAGAAACTGGCCTCTCTTATGTGAATGTTGTGTATTTTGCATAATCGTCATTCACTGATCCAAGTTTTGCATGTTTATTCTGACGTCACCCAAAGTTGCCAGATCGTCTGTGAAACATAATCTGCACACACAATCAACACACTATACGATTTTAACCCATCTGTCACTGCAACCTGGTAACACACAACTTGATCCAAGGGGCGTGTACACACCTAATGTAACGTTTACTGGAGTTTACACTTTTATATTACTGGTCCATTATGTATCATAACTTTCAATCCATGACGGCACGAGAATCCATAACAGGGTTCTGCAGTAGCCTGATTCAAAGTCTAGGAATATACTTTACAGGGCAGATAAGCGTTGACAGTCTCAGTCTTTTCTCGAGTACTAAGGTACGAGTTTTGGCTGGTTAATGGTCAGTCTTCAAAGGAGTTTCAAGAAACCTTTTGCATCATCAGTGATGTAAGACCTTTTTATATGCTCACCAGGGGAACACACACAGGGATCTCTACTCTCTGTCCCAGGAAACAAAAAGCTTTATCTTCATTGAAAAAATCTGGAGTGAGCGGCTGAAAGAAGTCCAAACAAAACCCCCAAAACAGTCCGGTCTGCAGTTTATGAGACTTCCTGTGGGAGTCTGTGAGAGCTGGAGTGTGTATGTATCTCAGCCTCCCACTCTTCAGCTCCTGACGCATTATGTTTGAGGTTCAGTTTTTTAATGAAGTCTGGGTGTTTACAATCTTATTGATCGGTCACATAAGGCTCTGTCCTGCAACAGGCTCAGCTGTTCTCCTCCTGTGAAAACTATAAACAGACCACAATATACGATTCCCTCATGTCCAAGAGGGGGAGATTCATCAAAATTAACATAACTACTAAGAGGTGGTTGAAAGAAGGTACCCACAAAAATGCATTCAAAATCCCACGTAAGTAAAAGTTATGCTTTTGCAGCAAAATGCCTGACATTATTAGATTTTTAATACCAATGAATCAATGTATATACAGTCAGCTACTTTTACTACTATATATACAGTTAGCTAGTTTTACTACTATATATACAGTCAGCTACTTTTACTACTATATATACAGTTAGCTAGTTTGACTACTTTACAGTCAGTTAGTTTACTATTACTAACGTTACTACTACTACTACGACTACTACTTTATATATAAAACTAGCTGATTGTATATACAGTGAGCTAGTTTTACTACTTTTTTTCCCGTCAGCTAGTTTTAGTACTTTATATACAGTTAGCTAGTTTTACTACTTTCTTACAGTCAGCTAGTTTTACTACTTTATATACAGTTAGCTAGTTTTACTACTTTATATACAGTTAGCTAGTTTGACTACTTTATATACAGTTAGCTAGTTTGACTACTTTATATACAGTTAGCTAGTTTTACTACTTTCTTACAGTCAGCTAGTTTTACTACTTTATATACAGTTAGCTAGTTTTACTACTTTCTTACAGTCAGCTAGTTTTACTACTTTATATACAGTCAGCTAGTTTTACTACTTTATATACAGTCAGCCAGTTTTAACTAAATTCTATAAAAAAGTGGTTATATTTACTAAATATTTAATAATGCATTATTTTATAACATTATTTTTAATCTAAAATCTTAATTTGAAAGGTAACTATAGCTGTCAGATAAATGTAGTGCACCAAAAAGTAGTTTACAGCTATTTGGCTCTAAAATTAAATTGTAGAAGTGGATGAAAATGGAAATACTCAAATAAAGTACCTCATTACTGTACTGAAGTACAGTACCTAAGTAGATATACTTAGTTACAACCCACCACTGTAGATGTCCACTTCACATCATCACTCTTGTAAGACTACATGTGTCTACAGCAGCTTGGATACAGTTATCAGTTGCCTGCACATATTAAATCAACTCACTGCTTCTTAATGTTATTTTTAAAGCAGTTCATTTATTGCCAGTATGTCCTCTCTCCTGTTGCATGGCACCATTTCTCAGTGACAGAACAGCAGGATGACCTTCACTCCAACGCCACAGACTCTCTGCAGCTCATCTTGAGCCAGTGCTGCAACCAAGTGGCCGAGTCTTCACATTACAGCTGAGTTAAAACCAAATCCACAAACGCACATGGATATATTGAAAAGCAAGCATTATACTATGCAACCCAAACCCCAACACAAACACTCAGATCCTCAAAGGCCATCAGTATAAAACAAATAATTAACAACAGAATCTTTTGAGCTGTATGATCGCGGATTTCCCAATGTTCCTTCTGATCTGTGCAGCTGCTATTAATTCTCACATCTCTCTAGTTTCTCCATGAGGCCATGGTGCAAATGCACTCCAGGATTCATGTAATGGTCGTTTTTCATATCGTTTTAATTTTAAATGACCAAAGCATCTGAGTGAGTTCTGACAGTGAATCATTGTTATGTCTTTGACAGTTTATCCTCCCTCTCAAGTACAAACTCATCTCCTTGAAGAACTGAATTAGTGTTCCATATAGAGCTAAAACAATGAGTCGATTAACAATTAATCTGTAACTATTTAATTTAAACAAAGATACTAAACATTACAAGTTGGAGCTCAATTGTGAGGATTTGCTATTTTTTTTCTTCTGTTATAGATAATTAAAATGTATAATTTCTGAATTTTGGACTGCTGGTCGGACAAATGCAAGCAATCTAAAGACATCAATTTGGGTTTTATTTATTGCTATTATTTTATCAATCTTAACTTCACCCTTCTGATCTTGATCTGTTTTGTGATTCTTATCTGATTATTCACAAGTCAGTATTATGTTTTATGTGAAGTTACTTTCTTAGTCAGGACACTCCTGAGATATTCCTGGTTAAATTAAGTTCTATACACGTACTGTACTTTGTGCACCAATAATCTACAAATTAATCGATAATGGAAGTAATCCCACATTACATTGAATGGCCACATTAGATTTGTATTCTTTGTCTAAATGCTCCTACAGGTGTAGAACTAAAATCTTAACAATCAATTCACATGTAGAGAATCAGAACTAAAAATGCCTAAAATATCCTTTCATTACTTTATCCACTACTTTATCCAAAATGCTAAAAGTTTAGATGTGTAACACTGTCTAACTAGGTCCGTTTACTTGCTTTTACCCGAATTTTCAATCGCATCTCAGTTTTCCACAGTGGATAGAGTCTGTTCTGTAATCTGCTGTGAAAGCGTGACAGGTGCGGTCTAAAGCTCTGGAAAAAGTTAGTAAGTGCACACCGAGTTAAAACTGATAATAGTCTGTTTATTTGATAAGAAACACAAGTTCAATCTGAACACTTTTTTAAACCAGCCAGTTTTGATAACTGCCTAAAACAATAAAGATATAACCAAAGTTTTTTTTCCCAGCACCAGAATAAAGACAGGCTGTAAATATACAGAAGCAATGCTTTATTAAAAGCACCTCAAATAAAGAATCAGAATGTGTGGTGAACCACGTCACTGCATGTGAATGGTGATCAGTCCATTTATCAGAGTCCAGATGGTAAAGCTGTTCAAAGATTACTGAAATCTGTTGATGAAAAACTCCTGAACAGAGTCAGAGTGAAGGAGAGCAGCAGATGCAGGCAACCTCTGAAGATCAGAACATCACCACCTTCGTCTGTTTGGGTTTGGCTTTCTTCACTGGAACATGGACTTCTTCGTAGTCTGCACTCATATTGTTGGACAACCAGGGGACCGTCACCGAGTTAGCTAGAAGGAGAGAAATGAAAGAGTCAGAAATATAATAAAATGACCTATTGTGAGTCTTTGTCTCCGCTTAGTAGTGTCTTTCTCTCCCAGATTACCTGAATGATGCAGAAGGAGAAACGTCACTCTGCAGCAACATTTTGATTACAGTCAACATAGTTAAGTTGCAGAGTAAGAAAAGCATTATATTTTAATAATCAATTGTTCATATTGAAATTTTCAAGCAAACCTACCAAATATTTCTTGTTCCAGCTTCTCAAACATGAGGACTTGTTAAGTTTCTTTGTCTTGTGTGATCATAAAAGGACTAACTTTGGCTTCGGGACTGATGGTCGGACCAAAGACGACATTTAGTGACGTCACCTTATTCAAAATATTTTTGGGCAGAATAATCATTAATGAAAATAACTAAAATCAAAAAACAACCCATCGTGCTTTTGTAATAGCAAAATCTACCAGCGCCCGACTGTTGGCGCTGTGCACGGGGAATTTCTTGTTTTATAATGAAAATAAGTAGTTGTAGAAACTATCTACAGTGTCAATCAATCAATCATCCAGTCACCTGTTGAGCCAAACATATCCTGATGTTTTCGGTGTTGTTAGTCACTAGATGCTTAAGTTTGATTGTATTTCATAAAATACTAAAACACATCAGGAAGCCCTGAGGTTTTGGTCTGAAGATGGAGACAGAAGACACTCACTGGCAGCCTGGTGCTCCGGACAGTCCTTCTGGAAATGTTCCACTGAACCACAAACACGACAGCATCCTCCTGCAGACACAGAAATGATCATTCAAACGAGTGTCACATTAATAACTATACACTGTAGTGAATAAATGTGTTTGTACCTTGAGCGTAAAGTCCTTTAGGATTATCTGGGCAGGACCGCGACAAGTGTCCAGTCTGACTACAGATGAAGCACTTAGCATACGGGTAGTCACCTGACACAGAGGATATTTACATGTCATTCAAAAAGTATTACATATGAATCTATTCCAGATGAAAAGCTGAGAGTCTCCACGTGGTCCTCACCCAGAGCGGGGTCCACTTTGGCTCTGCATTTCTGGATTTCATGCTCGGTGGAGCCGCAGCGGTAGCAGATGCCTCGGCCCATCTCCTCATCCCTGTCGGCCTCCGGACAGTCGGCCAAACCGTGACCGGGCTTCCTGCAGTTAAAACACAGCTGGGGGAGAGAAGGAAACAACGGAAGGTGATGAGAGGGAGGAAAGGAGGAGAGGGGTGAGAGGGAGGAAAGGAGGAGAGGGGTGAGACGAAGGAAAGGAGGAGAGGGGTGAGACGAAGGAAAGGAGGAGAGGGGTGAGACGAAGGAAAGGAGGAGAGGGGTGAGACGAAGGAAAGGAGGAGAGGGGTGAGACGAAGGAAAGGAGGAGAGGGGTGAGAGGGAGGAGAGGGGTGAGAGGGAGGAGAGGGAGGAGACGAAGGAAAGGGAGGAGAGGGGTGAGAGGGAGGAGAGGGGTGAGAGGGAGGAGAGGGGTGAGAGGGAGGAGAGGGGTGAGACGAAGGAAAGGAGGAGAGGGGTGAGACGAAGGAAAGGAGGAGAGGGGTGAGACGAAGGAAAGGAGGAGAGGGGTGAGACGAAGGAAAGGAGGAGAGGGGTGAGACGAAGGAAAGGAGGAGAGCAACGAGAGGAAGGAAACAAGGGGAGCAACAAGAGGAAAGAAAGGAGGGGAGCAATGAGAGGAAAGAAAGAAGGGGAGGGACAGCAGGAAGGAAACAAGGGGAGGGATGAGAGGAAGGACGGGAGCAGAGACATCATCAGGACCTGTATTTATATAAAGCATCACAGAGGAATCTCCGTTAAACGTTTCAGTCCTGTTAAAATATTGTATTAATTCCAGTTGGCATCAGGCTGTAGGTAAACACTGACAATCCTATCATGTATAGACTCAAACAGAGGCTGCAAAGATTTTAACTATAAACTGAACTGAATACATAATTGTGAGATTTAACAACTTCTGAAAACTTAATGTTGTTCTTCTATTCCATATTGATATATTTCTACATTTATTTATGTCGACTGTAGGTTTATCTGCGTGTAGCACCTTATCACCACAGCAACTTCCTCGTATGTGTAAAACACTACTTGGCAATAAAGAGCCTTCTGATTCTGATTGACTTTTAAACAACTGAAGTTAAAGCCAATTTCAAAAACCTGATTTGAGTTCACTTAAAAATTAAAATGCCCAATATATAAAAACATATTCAAGACGCTGAGTTTCAATTAGTCTTTTCAGATCAAAAAGATGAAAGTCAAGTCTCAAAATCAAGAACCAAATTTGTGGCACATGGAGGATTTCCGGTCAGTTAGGACCGACTTCCTCCTCGGAGACGCCTGATGGATCCAGGTCCTGGTTCAGTATCTGGAGTCTGTGGTTTGAAAGCACTCACCATGTTGCTCTTCTTGTCTGTCTGCCTCTTTATCCTTCTGTCCTCTCTTCTTCTGTCTTTTTTCAGGGCGGTCTCCACTTCCTCCCTGAGACCCCGCTCCCCCTGCCACCCTCCTTTATCCCCCCTCGGCAGCGGCTGTCCGGTCTGCTGGAGATACTCCAGGAAGCCGTTCACATCCTCACTGACGTAGTCCTTCTTCTTATGGTTTGGTTTGTTTACTGCTGATCCACCAGGCTGAGTCCCTCTCAGGTAGTCCCTCTGAGGTCCTGGTTGAGCACCAGATCGGCCCGGGTGTCCTCCTCCTCTGCCTCTGCCTCCTGCTGCTCCTCCTCTCAGCCGGCTCCATGGAGTGGCCTCTGCTGGCTTGTGTTTGTGGACGTTGTTGGCTCTCGCCCACCTCGTCATGACTGCACCCGCTGGCTGAAGCCAAAGAAAGAAAAAGTCTATTTCTTTAATTTGACAATATCGTTCTTTTTACTCGTCTACTTTTATTTGACAACTTTGGTTCCTTTTGCAAATTCAGATTTTTCACTCAAACTCTAACCCACAAATAAATGTTGATGCATTACATCCTTTTTCAGCTGAACATTAAAGTGATGAACACATGAATCCATCAATATTTCTAATCCAATAATATAATACACATTATTCTGTAATTGGCCACTGGTCAGTATATTCTGATGGTTATACTACTAGACGACACTGAAGTTAGCTTCCCGATTCAGCAGTTTTAAAGAAACTTGCACCTCTCTGGGACCATCCAGTCCAGATCTGACAGCCCTAGGTACTGTGGTTTTTGATCTGGACCTGACTTTTCCTTAACCCTCCCCTGAAGTGCATTGTTACTTCTAGTAAGATTTAAAATGCAGGCCTTTTACTTGTGTATGACTTTTACTGAAGTAACAGATCTGAGTACTTCACTGAGTCCCAGTTAGCTTAAACAACAAAAACAAAACAAATGTTGTTGCTAAATTTGGTGTCAAACGTTACTGAAATTATCTGGCGTTGTTAAATCTGTCTGCCATGTAAAACATCGTTAGGAGAGAAATTATTTTAAAGACAAAACAAACTAAAATAGCTCTTTCTGAGGTTTTTCTGTTTTCTACTGTTAGCATGTGAGCTAGCAGCTAAATCACAGCGTAAAACAGCAGCTGGTGAGGCCGCACAAAACAACACGTTTGATGAGTGATAAAAAAAAAAATCAACATATCATACAGAACAATAGAATAGATCGTTTAAAAAAATCTAAATTACCCTGAGAGATTTTCAGCCCATGTGTTTACTTTCTTCCCGGAAGTGATCGTTCGTCTTCGTCTTCTTCTTCTGTTTATTTAACGGCGGTTGTTAACGAGGCGCATTACCGCCACCTGCTGCTTCGGAGTGAGCACCAGAGATAAATCCTCTATCTGAGTTAATCAAATAAATAAAATAAAATGCTACTTCCTCATCCTCTTGGCAGGCTCGTTGGCGTTTTTATATTAAGATCCTGAATTCCAGCTTTCCTGATATGTTGTTCCACATGTTGTCATCAGTAGAGGAGGAAGTACTGAGATCGTTTACTTAAGTAAAAGTACTATTACTACCAGTGGTGGACAGTAACTAAGAACATTTACTCAAGTACTGTACTGTACTGTACTGTACAAATTAAACGTATTTGTTCTTTACTTGAGTATTTTCTTTTCATGCCACGTTCTATACTACATCTCAGAGGGAAATATTGTACTAATTACTAGTTACTTTACAAAGTAAGAGTTTTACACACAAAACTGTTACTACCCAACAGGTTTTACAGCTGTATAGTATAAGTGTATAAGTACAGCTGAAACGATTTGTTGATTGACAGAAATTTGATTGGAAACCGTTTTGACAATCGTTTTTAAATTCTGTTTATCACGTCAGCAACCCCTGACAAACAGAACCAAACTAATTGTACTTTGTACTTTGACTACTTTTAGTGGAATAATATTAAGCAAGGGAATCTGTAATTTTACTCAAGTACAGTATTTGTACTTCATCCACCATTGACAAATACCAGCATTGAAAATACTACTTTTGTAAAAGTATATAATTATAATCAGGAAAACGTATTTAAAAGTATTACAAGTAAAAGTAATCATCATGCAGAAGTGCTTTCTATTATATTAATTTATTAGTATTGCAGAAACATGAAGATGTAAGAAGCATTTTAATGTTCTGTATGTACTGTTGGTTATTTAAATCTGTATTATATACATATTTTATCTACTTTGTATAAAAAAAATCTTAATCTGCAAAAGTAACTACAGCTGTGAAACAAACATAGTGGAGTAAAAAGTAGAAAATCTCCCTCTGAAATGTAGTAAGTGCGTCTTCCTCGCAGGTGATTTTACTTAATGTGACTAACGAGGAGCATCAGCTGTCCCTCCTGAGACCATGCTGCAGCTGCTCCTGACTGTCCTTCTGTTTGTTGAATCGCCTAAAGATGGTAATATATCAACACTGTTTGGTATCACGGTTTGATTTTGACTGTCTGGGAAAGCAAACATATGATTTTTCTTTAATCTGTTGTGTTTTAGTGGACTCTGGTCCTCTACCTGAAGCCCAAACAGGTACAGCCTGATGTATTTTAAGCCTGGGTTTGAACAAAATGTCGACACTCGCATTATTTGTTTCTTTAACGTACAAACGTGTGTTTTTACAGCTCTTCGGGAAGACCTGTTGAGTAAGGTGTTGAATTATATAAATTCAAACCCAGAGACCGTAGAAGGTGAGCCAACGCTGTCAGTATGAACATGCATTTAATATTTGAGAAGAAAAAAGTTGAGCAAAGAAGGAAGGTCTGGATTAATACCGTTGCTGTTTCTTTTCCTCTATCACATTTTTGACAGAACTGGCATCAGAGAACGATGGCGTGTTGGGGGGAGACATGATGTCAGTGAGTGAAACTGCCTCCATGTTTCCACTTATTTTTTTGATTATTTGTTGTCTTTATTGTTGCACAAAGTTTAGGGACAGAACCGCCAACAAGAACGATCACAACTGAAGCAGCAAGTAAGATCTGGGTTGGCTCCAAAAACACAGTATCCTGACATTTCCCATCATGCCACTTCATAAAATCAAGTTGTGTTTTGTTTTTTTGAGAAATCAACTTAATTCTTTAGGACCAGCAGTTCATGATGCAGTTCATTTGACACCAATGTCAAACTGCAACTTGAAAGAAGGAAAGAAATCTGTGTGATGTGACTTGGCGCTCATCGTTTTCAGAGAAAACACTCTTAAAAGATGCTGTACATGACCTGCGGCAGACAAACACAGTTACAGAGCGGCTGGTGAACATAGTGGAGCATTTAGCAGCTAAAGAGCCAGATATTTCCCTCAGGAGCTGGTGGAGACCAAACACAGAGCTAACAGAGAGAGAATACTGGACTCGCAGCACTCAACAGGAATGATCTGTAATGCTGGATGTATAAATAGCCTAAGGAACTGTTTTCTACAGTTCTCGACTGCCAATTCAATTAGTTATCCACTGATTCATCATTGCACTCCTGTAACGCTGTCAGATGCAGACTAATAAGACACTAAAGGCTTTAAACCACTACATTCACAAAGCCAGTATTTCTCCATAACACCTGCAAACACACGCTGATGTGTAAAGGTCCCTGATAACACAAAACAGCAGCATTTAATAGAGCAGATGATTCATGCTGTAGTCTGTGGGACCAGATGTGACAAATAAAATAAACATAATTGGAAATGAAGCTCAATTAGAAAATCATTTAGTATAAAGGATAAATTAGAGACTGCACTTCAAGTGAATTAAAAGAACCGAACTTTGAACTGAAGTTGTTTTATTTACAGAACCATATCCTAAAAACACTGAACATCAAAGAGGAAGCAAAAAAAGGGCCGTTCTCCTGATAGTAAAGATGGAAACAAAACATTTATTGAATTTAAAGGTTTTGTCACATTTTCTGTTTCATTTTGCATTTTTTTTTACTTTTCAATGCAATACTCAGGTGTTTATCAGTGTTTGGCACGGAGGTGCAGTGGTTAACACTCTTTTACACCTTGGTCGTTTGCATGTTCTCCCCAGTCTGCGGAAGTTCTCTCCGGGTGCACCTTAAATGAACCTGCAGTGTTATGGTGATACTGTTTCTTTGTGCGGCCAACACATAAGATGAGGGATAAGATCAGCCTTGTCTCACAGGAGAGAAATTTCAACATTACAGCAGCAAGTGGATAGGAATAAATTAAAGTGATATGACATCAAACGTAATACTAACTAAAATTACACTATACTAAAATGAAAACTATATTTATTTCAACTATAGAACAAACTACCAAAAATGAAACGGTGCAAGTGACGATTTGTGTGCTTATCGACTTTAAAACGGATAACAACAAATTCCAGTATTTAATAACTTGCACTTGAGGTTTGTTTCGCCCTGCAGAACAGCAGCGCAGTGGGAACCGTGTGGCCAACTCAGGAGATACCGTACGTCATCAGCCCAGCGTTGGGTAAGTCAGTCTGACTTCACATCACTGGTCCGAGTCTTTGCTCACAGGAATCTTTTTTTATTTGTGTATTTTCAGCCAGTCGGAGGAAACACATCCTCTCTGCTATGAAGATGGTGTCTAAAGACACCTGCGTGTCCTTCCACAAGCGAACCTCTGAGACAAACTACCTGCTCTTCACAACCAGCAACGGGTATGAAACTTATAATAATGCACAAAGATTGTTTTCATTAGGCCTACATACTAATCTGAATCTGCAACTATCAAACAAATGCTGTGACGTTATAAGTACCTCAAAATTGTACTGTGGGTTTTGGACCATTGGTGTGACATTACAAGTGGTGGAAATTAACTTCTCATAAGAGAGAGAGAAGCAAATTCTCACTACTGAGAAGCTGGGAGTGTTTGGTGTTTTTAGTTTAAAAATAAATTAGATTTCTGTCAATCAACACATTGTTTCTGCTTTAAATGAATGTCTCGAATGTTTACATGAAACTATCCGAGTGTGCATCTACTAGTTATGCAACTATTAATCTAGTTGTGCGTCGTCCGTGGGCTTCTTGGGCGGAGAGCAGCCAGTTTACGTCGGGCCCACGTGCATCGTGGGTAACATCGTCCATGAGATTCTTCACGCTCTGGGCATCCAACATGAACACACGAGGACAGACCGTGATCAGTACATTGCAGTTCTTCCCCATAATATCATGCCAGGTAATGTTTCCAAGCTCATTTGGTTATATAACATTGCATCTCCATTTGGAAAATGCAGAATTTAGGAATGCAGATTCAGTTTCCCGATTTGGGACAGGATGAACGTTACAGGTTCACAGAACTCATTTTAACCCTGGTGAAATGACAGGATGCGGTCTGTAAAACACAGCAGGACAAAGCCAAAAAAAAAGACTAAAGCCTCCACATGGGGGGGGGGGTCTCCGAGAGCTGAGGGGGAGGCAAAGGTGCAGTCTGAGAATAATTTGAGTCCAAAAAAAATCGCACTCCTTCTCAGTCATAACTAAGTCAAATCTGAACTCCGACATGATACACATGTTGTATCCTTCAGTGTGACATTCACTTTCCGAGGACAACGACATCTCTATCTCCATCCAGAATAAAACCTCCTAAATCCACTCAGAAATCAGAGGGGGAAAAATGCTGCAGAACTTCCCTGAGAATCATGTTTTTAAGTGATGGTTGTCTGTACATCCCTGGGTGGCACTGCTAACAGGAGGTGCTAATTTGGCAAAATTTAATGGTGCCAATTTGCCTAAATGTAAACAAATAAAGGGGCTCAAGACAGAATATCTGCACCTTTTTTTTATAATCCAGTCTGAATGGGACTGAAGTTTAACTGCTGGATACAAGATTCAGTTTTATGCATATAGCACCAATTCATAACAGAAGGGATCTCTTGTAGGAGCAGGTCTAGACTGAAAAGTTCATTCTCAGTGTTTGTGAGTTCCTGCATCACACTTGCAAGTTTCATATCGGACCTTGATTGGCTTCAGTGTAGCTGTGATATCACAAATCCTGCAGGTGTGTTCAGGTGTCAAACTGAGAGACTTTCCTCCGTCAGCAGATGGATGTACAAACCTCATTCTGCAGTGTGAAGCAACAAGAAGAAACATGTTTTTAAATGCAGGTTTACTGTTGAGGCTGTTTGCTCTGAGTGAAAATAACAAGGTGTGTTTCAGGGATGGAGAAAAACTTTAAAAAACAAGCAGGCGAAACCTTCGATCTTCCTTATGACGTTACATCTATCATGCACTATGGAAGGTAAATTTCCAAATACATAAGCATGTACATGTTTACCCCCTCTGTAAAGGTTATTTTGTGACTCTGTGATTGTTTATTTGTTTCAGTGTTTTTTTTTCATCAAACGGCCGGCCCACCATTGTCCCCAAAAATAATGTGAAGGACATGGGACAGAGGGTTAAAATGACAAAGATGGACATTGAGAAAGTTCGCCATCTCTACAACTGTGGTATCTGTGTTTTTCCTGACTTCTGGCCACTTGGTTTGGTTAGATTTTAAAGGGAAACAACTGAAACCATATTATAAATATATAATGAAAATGTACTAAATGTATACAAGATGATGACAAATAAAAATGAAACAGAACATTTAAAAACACGGATACAATAAAAGTGTTTCTGCCAACATACAAGTCATAAATATGGATTTTTGGACGAAAAGTCTCACAAGTACCTCGTTCACTGTGATCAAAGCCACATAGTGCCTAACTCGCCCTTCTCATCCCTCATCTCTTTCAGATGCAGAGACGCAGCAGGAAAGCAGTGGCGATGGGATGGAGGTTAGAAACATGCACGTAGTGGCCCCAAACAATCCTGTTTCTGCCAACAAACCAGAGAAAAATCAAACATCTACTGTCTCTCCGTCCACTTCGCTGCAGCACCTGACTGCTGCCACGAGAGGGAACAGTAGCACCAGCAGAGGACACGACTAGACTGAGCTGGGACTTTTTACCAATAAAACCAAAATATTCATCCCAGATTTGTCTTTGCTGACATGTTTCACAAGACATCAGGCAGCTGAAACAAACTCATTTATATCTGTTAATGTCCCTCATTATTAAAAAAGAAACCAGTACCTTCCAAGTGCTGGGACACCTGACACCAATATAAAGAATCTGCTGGTGTGGTAACAATAGTTAACCTACTGTTTGCCATATCAATCAGTGCAATGTCTAGAAATTATTTTAATCACAATATTAGTTCATTAGATTTGGTGTAGTTGATTTTGTGACTAAAAGAAAAAAGGTGTCCGTTTCACATCATCTCTCTCTGCCGTGCATTACAACACAATTATCATCACAAAGCTGTATTTAGAAGATATTGGCTGAATCCCATCACAGACTCAAGAAATCCCCATTAAGCTCACATCACAGTAACTTATCTGCGTCAGACAAATCATCGTCTCCATGTTTGTGTTTGTAATTCTGGCGCGTTTCCACCAAATGATTTCCTTAATTACCATCCACAGGGGGGGCCGCTGTAATTAAAAGACTATTAAAGCCTGATTGCAATGCAGCTCCTTTTTGCTTTGATTTATGTTTTAGCCTTAAATAACTAAAATAATGCCAGTATTTGACTGAATATCTGATCTAATGCCATGGAAATGTATGCATATCAGCTTCTGGGGCTTCTCTGTGGGCGGCTACATGCAGGAGACGCACAGGATTCATGTTCTGGCAGCTTCTGGTGATTGACTGATTTGTGTGACACAGTTGCTCAACAAATGGGACTTTCTCTGTGTGTGTGTGTTGTCAAATGACAATCTGTATAACATTCACAATTCAGCAGCTCATTTTCTCACAAACATTTCTCATTGCTTTCAGACAGAATTTACATGTATAAATATCTTGAAATGACCCAGTGATGGACTATGAAGTCTTGGTGACAAAGACAGATTACACTGCTGTCATGCTCATGCTTGATGCTCGATCTGTAAAGCCTGAAACATTTAAACATGTAATACAAATTTAGTAGAACACACATTTCATCAGTTAGCTTCAGATGTTTTGCTGCCACTGATTGTTAGGATTTGGTTTTGTGCTGTTGTTTTTCCTGTGTTTATTTGAGATTGTCATGGTTTGGCGTTTTGTAGTCTAGTTTATTATTTAGGCTCATTTGCTTTACTTTTTCTTTGTAACTGTCTTATCTCTCATCTTAGTTCTTGGTCCTGTGCTTTAGTTCATGTTTAGTGTTTTCCTTATCGATGTACTTCTGTATTTTCTCATTATGGTCTGTCTTAGTCCTTAGTCTTCATGTTTTAGGGTAGTCTTGTCTCCTGTTTGGTCCCGTTTCTGTCTGTGTCCTGATTTTGCTGTCTTTCCATGTTTTTGCATTTTACTTCGGTAGATCTGTCCTTGTGTGTTCCTGTGAACTTTACTTCCTGTTAATTTGGTAAACTTCTGTACCTGGTGTCCTTGTCTAGCTTTGTCTGATTACCTGATGTATCTCAGCTGTGCTTCCCTCCCTGCTCGTTTACCTGTGTATATATTGTCCCCAGTTTTCTTCAGTCTTTTTCACGTCCTTGTATTGTCCGCATTATCTGCGTCGTCTGTGTTGAGTGTTCTGTGCCTTCCCTGCCCTTTTGGATTACTTCATTGGTTTGTACTTTGTTCACGGATTCTTCCCTTTGGATTATGTTTTATGTTCCCTTTGTTTGCACATTTGCCGCTGAGCTCCCAGCGTAAGCCTGTTTAGTTTTGTGTTAAT
The DNA here is from genome assembly GCF_021292245.1 of Micropterus dolomieu. NCBI lineage: Eukaryota > Metazoa > Chordata > Actinopteri > Centrarchiformes > Centrarchidae > Micropterus > Micropterus dolomieu. Next base: position 2,694,208 of record NC_060162.1, read on the forward strand.
AAATCCTTATTCGAACTGCAACTACTTCGCCTACAGTCTGCATTTGGGTCCACACCTCAGCTCTCTGCTTCTGCACTCAGCCATTCCCCATGACACTGATCCCATTTTTCAGAAACCTGTAAAAGGTGACTCTTGAAATGCTGTTGCATTTAGTTCAGCTTCTCCAACAGTTACACCACAGCAGTTTTTACATAGTTTCCACTTTTACTTTGTTTTTCTCAGTTGCTGTCTTTTACATTATTACTGCAAGCTGCTCACTATATATGCAGGTTCGAAGGCGAACACTTAACAGGGATAAAAAAAAAAAAAGGTAAATATCATGAACTTTCATTTACTTTTGACTCACAAAGTTAATGTTCTGAGTGCCTTTGTGCCTTCCATCCATCTATCCATCGTCAAACGCTTATCCTGCGTCAGGGTCGCGGGGGGCTGGAGCCAATCCCAGCTGGCATCGGGCGAAAGGCGTGGTACACCCTGGACAGGTCGCCAGTCCATCACAGGGCGCCTTTGTGCCTTTTGCAGGACAAATAGACACAGAGTCCTAAATGTTATTTAGTATAAAGCACGTTCACGCCGGAAAAGTGACTGAATTAAGTTTGCAGAAATCAATAAATACGACCGGTTTTTGAGGGTGCACTATTCTCCCACACTGCAATGCACAAAGGAAATGGAGGGGGGAAAAAAATGAAATGTGTTGGTGGTGGTGAAACGGCTCCAGGAAGATCTCAGAAAACCAAATTAGAGGAGGTTAGATCTTAAAGATCTATAAAAGGTTAACATCAAGGGCAACTGGTCGAGGCTGAAGATGTTTCACCTCTCATCCAAGAGGCTTCTTCAGTTCCCCCCCTTCTTCAGTTAGGTCTTCAAGTATCTTTAACCACGTCCAGTTGCCCTTAATGTTAACCTTCCCTGTATAACTGTGACCTGGATGATTGAGAACCTTCACAGACAACATATGCAGTATGGATTTGTGACAACATCCACCGTGTTTGTTTCTGACTCTGAAGAACTTAACTGGCAGGAAAGGTTTCAAGATGCTGCTTTTCCTGTAATCTCAGCGGACTGACAAATATTTATTTCTCCGGCTCAGTTCATCGTCACGCAGGTCGGCTGGCGGAAAATTGCTCTGACATTTACGCTTGACATATAGCATCAAACACTGAAGCTAAGACAACAGGAGTGTCCATTACTGCGAATACAAGCTGACAGAATGAGGACAAAACCTTTAAAACACAAAGTGTAGTTTTAACCTGCTGCTTTAGTAGGTTTCTGTCTTTTAAATTTCACTCTTCAGCTCCATTTT
>NC_060162.1:2695610-2713687 GCF_021292245.1 Micropterus dolomieu
CCATCTATCCATCGTCAAACGCTTATCCTGCGTCAGGGTCGCGGGGGGCTGGAGCCAATCCCAGCTGGCATCGGGCGAAAGGCGTGGTACACCCTGGACAGGTCGCCAGTCCATCACAGGGCGCCTTTGTGCCTTTTGCAGGACAAATAGACACAGAGTCCTAAATGTTATTTAGTATAAAGCACGTTCACGCCGGAAAAGTGACTGAATTAAGTTTGCAGAAATCAATAAATACGACCGGTTTTTGAGGGTGCACTATTCTCCCACACTGCAATGCACAAAGGAAATGGAGGGGGGAAAAAAATGAAATGTGTTGGTGGTGGTGAAACGGCTCCAGGAAGATCTCAGAAAACCAAATTAGAGGAGGTTAGATCTTAAAGATCTATAAAAGGTTAACATCAAGGGCAACTGGTCGAGGCTGAAGATGTTTCACCTCTCATCCAAGAGGCTTCTTCAGTTCCCCCCCTTCTTCAGTTAGGTCTTCAAGTATCTTTAACCACGTCCAGTTGCCCTTAATGTTAACCTTCCCTGTATAACTGTGACCTGGATGATTGAGAACCTTCACAGACAACATATGCAGTATGGATTTGTGACAACATCCACCGTGTTTGTTTCTGACTCTGAAGAACTTAACTGGCAGGAAAGGTTTCAAGATGCTGCTTTTCCTGTAATCTCAGCGGACTGACAAATATTTATTTCTCCGGCTCAGTTCATCGTCACGCAGGTCGGCTGGCGGAAAATTGCTCTGACATTTACGCTTGACATATAGCATCAAACACTGAAGCTAAGACAACAGGAGTGTCCATTACTGCGAATACAAGCTGACAGAATGAGGACAAAACCTTTAAAACACAAAGTGTAGTTTTAACCTGCTGCTTTAGTAGGTTTCTGTCTTTTAAATTTCACTCTTCAGCTCCATTTTTTACATTTCTGCTTTTTCACTGATGGAGGCCAGCGGTACAAACACAGCAAAGACTAGAGACTGGTATTTTATTCATAATGCTGACAATAAATAAATAAATTGACAATCAAAATAAGTAAATATGAAATATCTTAAGACATTAAATACATACGATCCCTGACTGCATTAATAAAAAACTGCTAAATTAATTAAGGAGGAAAAAAGAGGGGTCTTGTTACAGACTACATGATTGATGCATTTGGACTGTTGGACATTGGACAAGACGTCGTGCTGGACTCTGGGAAACTGAGATGGACATTTTCACAATTGTTTTAACCTTTCAAACCTCTCAAATGATTGATCGATAAATTGAGAAATTAAGATGACATAGATTTAGTTGTCCCAAAGGAAAATTGTCTTGGACACATACAGTTATCTGCTGTTAAAATATAAACAGTACACACACACACAATACTCTCAGTATATGCAGAGATTGCAATCAACCAAAAAATTGTACACTGCACATTTTGCAACAAGTTAATCAGCAAATAAATCGATAATAATAAAAGTAAGTATTGGGTGCAGCCTCAGCGAGGAATGATCTGGCTTATCAGAGCTTTTGCAACCGCTGCTGCGTCCTGTTTAGATGTTGATAACCGCTGATGAGGGTCAGTTAAAACACTATACGTTGAGAGATTAATGTCTGTTTTGCTGCAGTCTTTGCTGCAAGGTCAGCTCTGGCATTCCCCTGTGAGATAGGATCAGGGTCGGAGTCAGCTTTAAATCGACAAAAAACTTTTTCAGGCCTTTTTCATGCCCATGGTGCTGAACACTGCACGCCAAAGTGACCCAAATCTTTTATTGTTTTTTATTTTTTTTTGCTCATGTGACTCCGATCTGATTTTGAACAGTTTAATCAGCCCAAGTCAAATCCAATCTTTTCCAGTGCGTATTTGGTCCTCTTTCATATGTGGTCCAAATCAGCGACTTCCGCCTGGACATTCAGATCTGAATTCATGCAACTCTGACGTCACTCTAGAGCATCCGTCTTCACAATACTCAGTCATGGTGGGGTGTTGATGGTGGATAAGACACATGCCTTAGGTGTGAGAGACCTGTGTTCAGTTCCCACTGGGACATATCCATAAATGTGTCCCTGAACAAGACATTTAAGTTGCTCCAGAGGCGTGCGACCTGTGATCATCATATATAGCGAGTGTAAGTTGCTTTGGATAAAATAAATGTAAATGTCACATGCATGCTGCTTGTCCTGGTGGACACAGTAGAGAGACTGCACTGTAATGAAAAGGACAGAAACATTTGTCATATTTTGGTAGAAATGTGATCCAGTGAAAATTTTACCTGTATGACATCGTATTATTCTTTCTGCATGTCGACCTCTTTCAGGCCATGGCCACATTAGGTCACGATTTTAAAAAAAATGTGAAGAGTCAATCAAAAAAATCTGAACAATTAATAACAATTGAGCATTAAGGCCTGCGGTGTGAACATAGCCAAAGTGGCCCAAATCCTAACGTCTGATTTGGGTCCCTTTGGCCTGCAGTCTGACCGCAGCATCAGTTACTGTCCACCACTGGTTAATAAAAATAAAGTTTTGGACTGTTAGACTGTTCCAGTTTGGGTTCAGGAGGCAGACACCATCTCCACATTTAAGAGTAGGCTTAAGACTTTCCTCTTTGATAAAGCTTATAGTTAGGGCTGGCTCGGGTGAGTCCTGAACCATCCCTTAGTTATGCTGCTATAGGCCTAGACTGCCGGGGGATTTCCCATGATGCACTGAGCTCCTCTCTCCTCTACTTTCTCTCCCTCTGTATGCAACCTCATCCCATTATTGCATGTTACTAACACAACTTCTCCCCTTTCTGATAGTCTTGTGCTTTCTCGTCCCTCTCCTCTCTCCTATCACTTCCTGCAGGTGTTTCTGGCTCTGGAGCTGTGGAGTCTGGATCTGTGGTTGCGGGTCACCTGCTGCCCCCGTGTTCCTGCTCGACACCCTCTGCTGCAACGACTATTGTTGCTAGTCCTATTGTTATTATTGTTATTAACATTACGACTGTTACCATTAACACTACTATAAATATCTGTACCATTTTTCATTTCGTGTATAGCAACATCACCTTTACTGTCTGTACCTCTGTGTGTGTATATTATGTAGACTGCCTCCCTTCCCTCTCTCTCCTTCCATCCCTCTCTCTCTCTCTCTCTCTGTTCCTCTCTCTCTTTCTCTTTCTCTCTCTCTCCCTCTCTCTCTCTCCTTCACCCCCAACCGGTCGAGGCAGATGGCCGCCCACCCTGAGCCATGGTTCTGCTCGAGGTTTCTGCCTCTGTTTTTCCTTGCCTCTGTCGCCTAGTGCTTGCTCTTTTTTTGTTTGATGGGCTTCTGTAAATAACATCGTATTTACATTTTGAGTACGGTCTAGACCTGCTCTTTATGAAAAGAGCTCTGAGATAACTGTTGTTGTTATTTGGCACCATATAAATAAAACTGAATTGAAATTTGGACCCAAACAAATCATCAGATGAATTATGGGTTGTAATGATGGTTTGTCAACCTTATTCTATATTTTGAATTTTACACACATACAGCATCTTCTTATGTTGATTTTAGAGCTGAAACAAAATATATCTAACTATTTTGTTAAATGATTAATGACTCCCAAACATTTCCAAGATTTTTACTTGTTGTTTCAGGATTTGCTAATTGTCTTGCTCTTCTGTGATTTGTGAATTAGTCATTTAGCTGACGCTTTTATCCAAAGCGACTTACAATTGCTATATGTGTCAGAGGTCACACGCCCCTGGGACAATTAGGAGTTAAGTGTCTTGCTCAGGGATTGGTGAATGTCACGGTCGGGTCTCCCACATCAAAGGCATGTTTCTTATGCACTGTTCCATCACCACCCTGGCATTTTAACAGTGGTGGGAGAAGTATTCAGTACTGCAGCTCTCTACCTGAAGATCTGAAGCTGGAGAATCAGCACGTCTTTTAAATCACATCTCAAATCTACTTTTTTAAATCCTGTCTAATCTGTTTTAATGTTGTTGTTTTTTATCTTAATAATATATATTATTATATTATATAATAATTGTTGGGTATCTTTTTTCCATTTTATTTCACATCTCTGATTTTATTTGCCTCATTGTGAAGCGTTTTAATCCTGGTTAGGTTAGGACATCCTCCACACCAAACCCACCCAGCTCACAGTACCAGCCTCCACCTGTCAGAGGATCACAAACTTCCTGACTGACAGGAGTCAGCAGGTGAGGCTGGGGACTGGGGAATTCAGTGCTGTTCACTGTTCATATTGTATATTTCATATGTACCTACCTCACGTACATAACACCTGCACATAATACTTATTTACTCAAGCATCCTCTGCTCTGTCACACTGTGTGTGTATATGTACACATATATGTGTTTGTGTGTGTGTGTGTGTGTGTGCATATGTATATCACATCCACCTTCCACATAATAACACTACTTCTACTAATAATAATAATAATAATTTTCTCCAGCATTCTTTGCACTCGGCTCATTGCACTAATGTCTTGATTTGTCTGCATGGTCGTTGCTTTGGTTCATGGTGTGTATATATGTGTGTACTGCATACTGAATACTGTAGTCTGGACATTGTGAGCAATGCATGAACCAGAGTCAAAGTCCTCGTATGTGTACACAAATATAGTTTATTCTTATTCTAAACCAGTATATTGTAACTTTGTTCTGTGCTGTAAAAACAGTTTTTAACTCTATAAAAAGTTTATTATTGTTAAGTAAAGGTCTTTCAAATTGTTCGTAAGTGAAAGTGCAGATGTTGTAGAAGTATTATTTTTGTCCCCACAAACAATTAGTTCATATGAAAAAGGATAGATGACTTTCATGACTGACTGAAATATCTTAATGATTACTTTTGAGGCTTATATTTTGGATCTTGTGTTCCTTATGAGCATCTGTGTATAGCCTGAGATCTTCGGGCAGGGGCCTCCGGGTCTCTTCATGAGTCCAGGCTGAAATCTAAAGGGGACAGAACTTTTGCTGTCAGGGCCCCTGGGCTCTGGAACAACTTGCCCGAGGAACCCAAGCTGTCAGTCAGTTTCTTCTTTCAAGTCTCTTCTAAATATGCTCTTTTATAGGAAGGGATATCCTGATTTTGTGTGTGTTTCTGAAAATAATGCACTAATGCATAAGTAATCTACTTATTATTATTATTTTTATTAAAGTAAAGTGTGGAGGAAATTCTTGTGATAGGTGAACAAATAAAGAGAATTAGCCTACTCCAATATTCCCCTTATCTTTTATTTATCAAACATGTCATACTTGTTTCTGCAGAAAGGACAGAGCTCCCATCTCACAGGTGTGCCTCTTAGAAAAACAAGTTTGACTAAAGTTCAGGGGTTACAAAGTGCTTGACCTTTCGCTGTTATCACAAGAGCTTCTCCCAGAATAACTGCAAATTCAACTAGACTATCTGGCTGTTTACAGGAATCTGTGGTTAGGCACATCTTTGCACCCCGAAGCAAGTTACAAAGACCCGGCATGTCTCACGGTTGAATTATCATAAGACATACTGTAGATAAGGTTTGAACATATGTGATAAAGATTAGAACAGACAGGGCATGAATGATAAACTAACAAAACAAAAGGAGATATTCGCTTGAAAATGACTTAAATCATTAATCAATAGTGAAAAATCGCCTCAAATGCGTCAAAATCTGGTGAATATCTGCCTTCTTCTTCAGAGTCTCATCTGCCCACCGCCGGAGTTTTGACAGCTTTTTGGAGTCCGGCTGAAGCTGCGCGTAAAAAGCGCGTCCTCGTTTATCCGGTAACATCCGCATCAGTTCCTGCACATCTCTCTCTGCGAGCAGAGTCTGTCTCCCGCGTCCGGACTGAAAGCACTGACCGGGATACAAAGCTCACCCCTGTACGCGGATATATCAGCTCTTCATTCTTAGCATCCACATTGTTGTGATCGACTCTTTAAGAAAACTTCAGAGTGGATCTTTCTTCCAACATTATCTACACACATCCGATCTGGATCTGCGAGTCTGTGTTTCCTCCTCTGTTCCTCCTTCCTGACGCACCGCTTTTTCAAAGCATCCAGAGGGGTATTTGTGCCTCGATTTGTTGGACACCCAGTGTTGCATCACCAGATAGAGAAATTCTGCATATTCGTGCAGTAAAACAAACTTTTAAAGCTCTTGGCACGGAATGACGCACTGAAGCAGCCGAAGTAAAGATCTACAATTCCCGGTAAGTTCAGATCTGAGATGCGTTAACATTTATTCTGTAGCATGAGAATGTTCTTGTTTTTAATTTACAGTGTTGAGATTAGCACATTCATGTCGGCAAAAACAATTAGGGTACTCTCCTCCATGTTTAATGTAAATATTTCCTTCTTCCACATGTTTACTGTCAAAACATTTATTTAAATTGACTAAACAGAAAACGGACTCATTGGTTTAAAGAAAAGCGTTTGTGGACTTAAGGACAAAATGTGTTGTGAGCACAAATAAAGACACACCAACAAAGAGAAAGTGCTGCAGAGATGGATATTAAGGAGAACGACATGCACATTGTAGGCTTCACCTCAATCAGCTTCTGAGAAGGCAATAAAACATCTAAACTGACAGCTCCAAACAACCAAAATAAGGAAAAATCAACATAAACATTTTAGTTTCTGAAAACATTATAAACATTCCTACATGGACTCTTCTGTGACGATTTGTTAACCTTAAGAAAATCTTGACATACTGAATCTATCTCTCTGCTTCCTTCTGCCCCATCTCACCATCACTGGGCTGAATCTGCAAAAAATAACAATAAAAGAAATTTACATACAGACAGAAGTCAAGTCAGTTTAATTTACTGTATAAAGGCTGATGTAGGATATTTGCCTCAAAGGGCTTTTCAGTCTGTACAGTATGAGACACCATCTATCCTTATGGTATATTGAATAACTTTTGATCATGAGGGTCCATAGATTCTACACGTAAAGGTTTGTGCCGATGAGACTCACTGCCAGGAGTTTGAAAACATTTGGCGATTTTGGGCGCGGCCTATATCACAGATGCAGCTAAATTCATGGAACAGGTTCATATAAGCTTTTTGAATGTGCCATGTACAATGTGGGAATTACAGGCCAAAATGCGTTTACCTTGACTATAGCGCCACCTACTGGTGGACGTGTCATTTTGAGCGTCTGAGGTGTGTGCAGCAGTCTTGACCTCCCCTGTGAATTTCACTTTCATAACTCTTATGGTGTAGGCTGCAGATTTACTTTAACTTTTACCAACTGTAGAATGTGTGATTTCACAGCCCGTCCTCATCAGAACAACGGGCGTATAGGTTGATTTGGCAGCAGCTTATTACGACCCATAGGTCTACTTAGGTTTAATGTTAGGCTGCAATCTTTAGTGGCCAGCAAAGGAGGAAGTCTAAGGAGTGACAAAGCTAAAGAAGGAAGTTGTGGGGTGAATGGACGTTGGAAAATATTAACAAACTCCTTGGTAAAAGTAAGCACACTGCTGATAAAGACCTTAAACTTAAATTTGATAATGAATTGGTATCAGAGCCTCTCAGCCTGGCAACCAAATTAAATGATTATTTCCAAAGTACCATTGATGAGAACTGTTTTCTAACTCTAGTGTCTCTCAACAAAATATTGGCAACACCGACTCCTATATGGATGCCTTAACTCAAAATTCAAAGTTTAATATTCAAATAATTACAGAAAGTGAAGTAGAAAACATAATCTCTAAATTGAAAAGCTCTAAAGCATGGGATGTGTTTGGATTTCATACCAATCTTCTGAAGCATTATAAATCTTGTATCTTGGTGCCTGTGACCCATCTTATTAATCTATCAATCACGCAGGCATCCCCTTGAGTTGGAAGGTGGCAAATGTCATACCAATATATAAATCGGGTGGTAAATTAGACCCTGCTAATTATCGACCTATTAGCATACTTCCTATCTTCTCAAAGATAGCAGAAAAGTGGGTCGCTAATTCTATTATTGCGCATCTTAATGATTCCAATCCGGGTTTACACCCTATGCAATTCGATCTCTCCACTCAACTGAAACGGCTGTCTGCGTTTTTGTTGAGTAGGTGAAGTCTTATTTAGACAAAAACAGTTATGTTGCGGTTGTTTTTGTTGACTTTAAGCGTGCGTTTGATACTGTGAATCACCTTAAGCTCTTGTCTAGACTGTAAGTCACCCTATCTTCACTATACACAGGGTGTCCCTCAGGGATCGATTCTAGGTCCCCTGTTATTTCCACTTTATGTGAATAATTTGCCCAATGTGTGCAAAAATGTGGACACGATTATTTATGCAGACGATACAATAATTTTTACACAAGCCAAAAGTACTGATGATGCAGCCCATCAGCTTTCATTGGCTTTAAATGACTTGGCTGAATGATTCATGCCTGTGCCTTAATGTTAAAAAGACCGTATCAATGTTTTTTAGTAAACCTAAAACAACCGTGGCCGCTGTAAAAGTTCACTTGGGTGGACAAGAATTAATTAATGTTGAGGAATTTAAGTATTTGGGACTGCTGACTCGAAGTTATCCTTTAAAAAACACGTTAAAAAAGTTGTGAAAACTGTAAATGTTAATATACGGAACTTTAAACAGATTCGTACATCATTGACGGATACAGCAGCGATTACATTCCTGCACTCTATGATACTGGCTCATATTGAGTACTGTATCACAAGTTGGTCCTATATGAGTCATGCTGCTATTGGGCCAATCGAAGTATGCTACAAAAGAGTATTGAAAATATGAGATAAGAAACCTTCGTCATATCACCATTGTCAAATTTTAGATAAATATAAGTTTTTAAATGTAGCTAATTTCAAATTATTTAAATCAGCCTGTCTAATCTATAAGGTTATACATGGTTTAGCGCCTCCACCACTGAGTGATTTTATTAAACAAAAGTCTAGCAGTGTTGCCGGGACTTGAGTGACTAGAGCCACTATGAGAGATGATTGTGACTTGGCGTTTAGGCGAACTGCCTTTTCACAGAACATTCTGTCATATCAGGGAGTGAGCTTCTGGAATAGTATTCCACTGTCAGTGAGGGGAAGCACAAGTCTTCCTACCTTTAGGAGTCATTTAAAAGTGTGGCTGAGGGACACACAAACATGTGATCATGTTTAGTTAATTATTATATATAAGACGTAAAACAGAGTAGTGCATTATAAAAAAGGGATACAATTTTCAGTGTGATAAGGGTTATGCAATAAGAATCAGTATAACTTGGGTTGTGTAATAGGGTTCAGTGTAATGTGGGTCAGTGCAAGATAGGTTGGTGTAATATGGATCAGTGCAATATCAGGTTTGACAGGGCATGTGCAAAATTGTGGTTTGTGTAATATAGTTGATGCTTTTCAATTTTTTTTATGTACTTTGTTGCCCACTCTTGTTGTTACTGTCTGTTCTGACATGATGTGATCACTGTTTTTGTCCTTGTTTCTCTGTATATAGCCTGTATATAGTGTATTTGTATGTATTTATTAATTTGTGTTTAACATCAACCTGTCGGGGGGTCTGCAGATGGAAATCTGGCATATTTACATTTGTGAAAATGTTCATTAATATGTATTGTCCCTTTTTCCAAATAAATAAATAAATAAATAAACTTTCACTCAGGAGACCGAGGTTGACTTTCTTTCGCCCAAGTCCCGGGAGAAAGAAAGTCAAAGTTGGCATGTTTTAAGTTAAATAATGTTTTGTAGATGACTTATGTAATGTACTTATTTGAACCCAAACCAGGATATTTTCCTAAACCTAACCTAGTGGTTTTGTTGCCCAAAATTAACCAAACCTCCACTGTTTCAAAACCTACTGGTACTGTACCGGTACGCCTGTCGCTGGACTGGTACCTGCCAATGCTCGTGCATGTCGTTTTATGCAACGGTCATATATGTTGTATTGTGACAATTGACAAACCTAATTTGTCATATGTATGAGGACGTGTTGGATTACAATAGGGTTCCCATCACCACTGTTGTTGGGGTCCAACCTGCCTTGCAAGCATGGCCCCCAGCCCCCACAGGCCTGGGTCCCTAATAAGATGGATTATATTCATATCTTGACAACAAAATGTGTATCTCTCTTGTAGATCTCCCTCACGGTGCCAAGATCACATGGCGTCACCTTGACTGACAATCATCGGCCCCTCAGTCTCTCCTCTTACTGGGGAACCCTGTATCTCAATGGTCCACCACAGAAACACCCCTTTGCTGTCACGCACTCTGTAAGAGTTCAAAAAGTTTTCCTCCTGTCACCAGCATGGCAGCTGCTCCTGATGCACCTTGCCTGTCGGAGCTCGGCGGACTCCTCAACAGGAACATTAGTCTCATCTCCGGCACCCAACCCTGCAACCGGAGCACCGTCAGGACCTCACCTTACACCCCGCAAGCCACGGCAGCCTTCGCCATCGCCATCACCTTCATGATGATCCTGACCATCGTTGGGAACATCCTGGTCATCATCGCCGTACTGACGTCCCGATCCCTCAAGGGGGCTCAGAACCTCTTCCTGGTGTCGTTGGCTGCAGCAGATATTTTAGTGGCCACGCTTATCATTCCCTTCTCGTTGGCTAATGAGCTGCAGGGCTACTGGGCGTTTAGTTCCATTTGGTGTGAAATCTACCTGGCGCTGGATGTTCTCTTCTGTACCTCCTCCATTGTGCATCTGTGCGCAATAGCACTGGACCGCTACCTGTCCATCTCTCGGCCCGTGTCCTATGGCGCCAAACGTACTCCCATCCGCATCAAGGCGGCCATTATCGTAGTCTGGCTGATCTCTGCAGTCATTTCTTTCCCTCCTCTTCTCACCCTGGATAAGAGCGAAGGAGGTGAAGAGGTGTGTGAACTAAACAGCGAGCGCTGGTATATTCTCTACTCCACCATTGGCTCATTCTTCGCCCCCTGTGTGATAATGATTCTGGTGTATGTGAGGATTTATCAGATTGCTAAGAAGCATACACGCTGCCCGCCCGGACAGAAGCATAAAGCAGAACAAGGAGGAAATGCCAGCATGGCGACCGGTGAGCCTCCGAGGAAATTATCTGAGCAGTTACAACAGAATGGGGATCATGGAAGTACGACTGCCAGCCAAGGAGAAAAAGTCCCGACCAAAATGTCTGGCACTGATTCCACCTCGTCATCACTTCGAAAACCACCTGAGAATACCACCAGCCAGGACACTCAGCACTACCCTCCTAATTCGAGTACCACTCCAGTCCAAAAATCCACCTCCTCCCCCTCAATCCCCCCAAATGACAGCCAAATCCTCTCAGCTGTTCCCCACAAAGAGTCCCAGGCAAATCCTGACGAAGGGGGGGAAGCATTTCCCGACAACACCTCCAGCTCAGGCTCTGACGCCGAGCTGGAAATGGGCGAGGAAGATGTTCTTGCAGAGGACGGCAAAGAAGAGACGAACAAGACTGATGAGCAAACTTTGGGATTGCCCCAGAGCAAAGGGTTCAGAGTTCAGGTTCTAAACTTGGCCTCCAGATACAAAAACACTATGGCCACATCATCTGGCACCCAGCTGGTACCAGAGGAAACACATAAGAATCAGGGGACCCCCATATCCCGCCGCAAAGCCATGGTGAACAGGGAGAAGAGGTTCACCTTCGTCTTGGCTGTGGTGATGGGAGTGTTTGTGATCTGCTGGTTTCCCTTCTTCTTGTCTTACTCTCTTAAGGCAGTGTGCCCTGAGACTTGTGCAATCCCCGACCCTTTGTTTAAATTCTTCTTTTGGATTGGCTACTGCAATTCTTGCCTCAACCCAGTCATATACACCATCTTCAACAATGATTTCAGGAAGGCTTTCAAGAGGATACTGTGCAGGGACACAAAGGGTACGTTCTTCTAGGAATGAAAGTATTATTATGTTTTGAACTGCGGGCGGACAGAAACATAATTTGAAGATAAAAAATGATTTCTTTCTTGACCCTCTTCAGCACAGACATAAACACATGTACATTAAGGAGGAAATTGCATCCATTTTCTTTTCTCCTCATTTGTCTGAATGCTGTTAGCTGAGTCAGAGAAGCAGTGACAAAGTGGGAGATTTTAGAAAGCCACAGTCAAGTGGCCAAATCAATTATCTTTAATGTTATTTAAGAATACACTGTAATTGTATATTCAATGACTGTGACGGAGAATGATTGGATTATATTTTGAAACGGAAGTCAAGAGGATACAGGGTCTGTGTTCACTAATTTAAAGTACAAACAGAACTATGATGTTTGATGGTGGATGTGTTTTTGTGTGTGTGTGTATGCATGGGAGTGGAGGAGAGTTGCCTAAGGGTCTTACTGGAAGAGAACAAATATCACTAAGTGTCCTTTATCTGAGATAAAATGGGCACTCAAAGAACACAAGATCAGGAAAAATGTGAGCATCCTCCTCTCTGTGCCTCTTCCTCTCACTCTTTTCCTTCCTCAGTGTAGAGCTGTAACTTGGGATGTGTAAATTATGACAGATAGAGCTTTTATACATTTGTGTATGCCTTATTCTCTGTGAACTCTTCTCCCTGAGAATCGCTCATTAAGGTTCTGATAGCCAGAGGCTTAAACAGGAAAAACTAGAGTAAGAGAAGCGAAAATCAGCAGAGGCTGTTTGAAAGATGGGAACTACTTGGAGGCAGCACACGCTGAGCTGTTCACTTCCCCCCTTTAATCTTTTCTCCTCTTTAATGCTATTCTTTTCCTCAGTTAAACTAAAAATGACCCAGGTGGTCAGTGCATGTGTTTCAGGAAAGCAGTTGCAGCTGAACGTGTATTGTCATTGCGATATTGATTTATTTGCAACATTAAATGAACACGATGGACAGTAAGCTTCATATCCTAGTCAGCATGCTCCCTGCCAAAGTAATACAGACTGGATCTGAACTCTGCGCTGACCCCAAAAGACGAGCAGAATCCCTGATGAAGACGCTCCTCCTCACTCTGGACTGATCTGATTTTGTGGGTGTGTGAATACCGAGTGTGTGTGTGAGAGAGAGAGAGAGAGAGAGTGAGTTTTCAGCTGCATGTTTTTCAAAAATGCACTTCTTATCTTTTCAAAGCCAATAGAAATTTGCTTGACCATAGCATCCAGTACTGTATCCACTGGTGTTAGAATCAGCTTTTGTACAGTGTAAGCTTAAACTTAAAACAGTATTCTTGCAACTTGTTTTAAAGTCCAACTGAAATTAAATTGCATGTTTTTTTCTGTAACAGCACACATGTCTGCTCCGTTAATTACACGTCTTGTGCTCAGTTTTACAGCCATGCTATCAGCTCTGCAAAGCTTGGAGCTGATGCTAACATTAGCTTGCTAACATGCTACCGTGATGATGTTTTGCAGGAATAATGTTTCACTGTCATAGTTTAGCGTTTTAGCGTGATAATATTTGCCGATCAGCACTAAACATAAAGTGCAGCAGAGGCTAGCTTTTGGTATTGGGTGATAAATTATTTGACAAATGAACATTTTAACACCACTGCTTACAAAACAATGTTTGTGGGCCACTGCTCTTGCTCATTATTGTCTCTTTCCCGCCACCCACCAGTATGTCCCATATACTTTACGTCAATATGCTGCCATGCAAATAAAAATAATAATAAATAAAAATTTCTAGTCTGTAGCAAAGTTTCAGAAGTGCAACTTATAGTTCAAAAAAATGAAAAAATTCATAATACAAAGTGTAAATAACCTTGTTTGCAGCAGGAGGCTGAGCTAGCTAATAGAGATCGAAGTCAAAGCCTGGGGACATAGTGACCATACTCAAATAGTAAACCACTGTAGCTTGTGAGCTATTTGCTTACATGCTATCCAGCTGTGAACAGCTAGTCAGTCACATTCATGGTCACGTGTTCACCATTGGACTGAGAAAGCTGAGAAACAGTTAAGTTTATTCAAAAGATTTGTACCATCAACTCTTGTCTCACAACTGTCTTAATGAGCAGTGTTGACAGCAGAGGTTAAATAAAACTAAGTGGTGACCTCTAGCAAATTAGCTCCTCACAGCCTCCTCCATTTTGGACTCGGTTTAATAATAATAATAAATTGAATTTGTATAGCGCTTTTCACGAACTCAAAGTCGCTTTACAGAATGATAAAGAAACATGACAAAAAAAACAAACAAAAAAAACAAAACAGCTATGGATAGGCAGAGGAGAAGAGATGGGTCTTAATGCGAGACTGGAAAATGGTGAGGGACTCAGAGGTGCGGATCTCACGGGGGAGGGAGTTCCAGAGCCTGGGAGCTGCCCTGGAAAAGGCTCTTTCCCCAAGACTGCTGAGCTTGGACTTGGGGACGTAGAGGAGACCGGCTGAGGTGGATCTGAGGGACCGCGAAGGTTGGTAGGGGGAGAGGAGGACAGTGAGGTATGAAGGGGCCAGGTGGTGAATGGCTTTGTAGGGACCAGGATTTTGTATGTAATCCGGTGAGAAATGGGAAGCCAGTGTAGTTGTTTTAGGACTGGAGTGATGTGGTGCCAGGATTTGGAGCAGGTAATGAGTCAGGCGGCTGAGTTCTGGACCAGTTGGAGTCTTTTTATGTAGATTGAGTTGATACCAAGGAGTAGTGAGTTGCAATAGTCCAGCTGTGAAGAGATGAAGGCGTGAATGAGTCTTTCAGCAGCAGAGGGTGTGAGTGAGGGTCTGATTTTGGCAATATTTCGAAGGTGAAAGAAGGAGGTTTTAATGACATGACGGATGTGGGGCTTAAGGGAGAGGGTTGAATCAAAGATCACACCGAGGTTAAAGGCCTGGGGAGATGGGGAGACAATGGTGCGGTCGATGGTGAGAGTGGGGTTATTGGCTTTGCTGAGAGTGGATTTGGAGCCTATGAGGAGGAATTCTGTTTTATTGCTGTTTAGTTTGAGGAAGTTGTGTTGCATCCAGGTTTTAATCGCTAACAGGAGTTGATGTGGGAGAGGGGGGGATTTGGTGCTGAGGTAGATCTGGGTGTCATCAGTATAACAGTGGAAGTTCAGGTTGAAGTGGCGGAGTATCTGACCAAGGGGGAGGATGTAGATGATGAAGAGAAGGGGGCCAAGTACGGAGCCTTGAGGAACGCCTTGGGTGACTGTGACTGTAGCAGAGGTGTGGTTATGAAGAGAGATGAAGTGGGATCTGTTGGAAAGGTAGGAACGGAGCCAGGTGAGTGCAGTACCTTCAATACCAAGGTCTTGGAGTCTGGAGAGCAGGATGTTATGGCTCACAGTATCGAAGGCTGCACTCAGGTCAAGAAGAATAAGGATGCTGAGGGAACCGGTGTCAGCAGAAGTGAGGAGGTCGTTGAAGACTTTGAGGAGAGCAGTTTCTGTGCTGTGGAGGGGGCGAAAACCAGATTGGAAGGGTTCAGATTGGTTATTGGCATGGAGATGAGTTTGTAATTGTGAGGCGACTATACGTTAGAGGGTTTTAGACAGAAAGGGGAGGTTGGATATTGGGCGGTAGTTATTAAGGGAAGCGGGGTCCAGACCAGGTTTTTTAAGGACTGGGGTGACAGCGGCAGTTTTGAAAGCAGAGGGGACAGTTCCAAGGGACAGTGAGGAGTTGAAGAGGTTAGTGAGGTAGGGGGAAAAGAAGGGGAGGCATGACTTCATGAGAGGAGTAGGGAGGGAGTCAAGTCAGCAGGTAGTGGGTTTGGAAGAGCTGATGAGTTTAGAGATTTCAGGGGTAGTGACCAGGTCAAACTGGGAGAGGAGGCAGTGTGGAGGAGGAGGTGGGAGGTTAGGCATAGGGGGAAGAGGGTCCGTGGTTTGTTATTAATCAACGGCATAGATTTCCACAAAAATGTGAACTAGGTGTAAAAGATTCATGCAGACCGCCTTGGTTAATTCCACTTATATTTACTGATTTCTCTGTAAAGTTTGGTCTTAACACACTCACCATCTTTGCTGTTAATCAATCACGAACACAGATCACTTTGACTATTTTTTTTTACTGCAAAAACAAAATGAATTTTGTGATTTCAGTTGGACTTTAAGTTTAAAATAGTTATCAAAGTACCAGTCAGTATTGCCTTGTATTTACTTGTATCTTCTATCTCTGCTCCTGTGTTGTTGTGTCCTAGTGCTATGCTTTTATTTTGAAATCGCATCATATTAAGGGTTGAATAAAGGACAAAGTGAGACATACATAAACACTGCTTATTGTTTCAGATGAGGGCGGGTGGGATTGACTGTGAGCACTTACAGAGAATAATGGAATCAGACAATTTACCATCACTGCTTTCTGTCAGAGTGTTTAGGGAGAATTATCTTTGTCTGCTTCAATAACCAGAATATAAGATACAATAATATAGGGACATGGATATGTACAAATAGGTACATTAAACCTAAAGTGTTAGGTGTAGTGAGGCAAAAGAAGACTTGTAGACAGGGTGTCAGCACCCTATTGTCACATACTCACCTAATAATTACCAAAAAGTACCACACATCCTAAAAATAGACAACATATCTGTAATATTAAAGGTGATAATTAACTGGACAAGACTCATGATAGACCACATGGTTTAATATGTGAGCTGTCTGACAGCCAAAAAGCAGAATGTGTTGTTTACTTCTTGCAGTGAAGACACACTTATGACCTAAATGTAATGAAAGGCGTTAAAGGCTTCCAGTGGTGTAATTCAGTGTAATCAGGACAGCTCCCATCATCTCCTGGTGAGTTTTGTCTCCAGGAGCTGGGGAGTTATTTAAAAATTAAACTTTATAAAACTATTTAAAAAACGTTTATTAGAGCCCCTATGGATTTAAAAACTAATGGTATGTTCAAAAAAGACACTGTGGCAGAAAGCAATGTGCTCTAATACCTGGTATCCAACTGCCTGGCCACAGATCTGACCCTGGATGCTAAAGCTGTTTCTCAATACCGAGTTCGCCAAGTTCGGACTTCTGCACTTTAAAGCTCGGACTTGGCAAGTTCGGCTCGGGTACAAACTCCCAGGAAAGGGAGCACGCAGTCAGTCATTCACCATTTGGAACAGCAACGACTTGATGACGGCCGGACCCGTTAGCGGGCGCGACCTCACATCTCCGAAAAAGAAAATCAACCACATATTTGGATTTTAAACAACTACATTCCAGTAAAAAAACCCTCTTAAAACGGTATGCTCTGACACAGCAGTATTTTAACTTACAGTTATGAGTCTTCTCCTCTGACATTTCCGCCTTTTGGCACAAAATGCATTCTGGGAAACCTGGCAATCCAGGTACAAGTCACCACCGATGCAGGCTCTGTAAAACGAGGGGAGCAAGAACACATCCAGGTATTTAGGCTGCGACTGATGACAAGAACACAGATTGTAATGCCTTGTTCACACTGCCAGACCAATTCCTTTTTTTGGCATATCCAGATTGATTTTAGAAAGTCTGGACAGCAAAGGTAGAACTAAAGCCTTGCGGGTGCTGAAAGGGGACTTTTCACCGGAGCGTCTGTTTTAAGGTGTTGGGGAGTACCACATGTTTTAAAAAGTAATATAATGCCTATAGTGTTTTCAGAGAAAGCTGTGTGAAGTGAAACATTTCCTCAAGTGATCAGCTGGAGAAAATTAAAAGAATCTGTTAGTGTGGAGAAAGAAGTGAGCTCACACCAGGCTGCTGTAGGCTCCAGTTTCAAATGATTGGAGAAGCTCCAGGTTATGGGTCATTAAGTTCCTTTGGTAGAAAGGGAATGAGGGATGAGGGGATGAAGGGGGAAGTTGAATGTTTGCAGGGAAGGGAAAGGGAGGTTGGGTCGAGCAATCAGAGTCAAACGTGGCCCGCTGAGTAGCACAGGTCTAGATAGGCTTGTCAGGTGAGAGGTGTGGTTAAGGTGTGGCTCTGCTCCCGAACCTAAGTTAACTTCATATACAGGTGCTGGTCATATAATTAGAATATCATCAAAAAGTTGATTTATTTCAGTAATTCCATTCAAAAAGTGAAACTTGTATAATGTATACATTCATTCCACACAGACTGGTATATTTCAAGTGTTCATTCCTTTTAATTTTGATGATTATAACTGACAACTAATGAAAACCCCAAAATCAGTATCTCAGAAAATTAGAATATTGTGAAAAGGTTCAATATTGATGACACCTGGTGCCACACTCTAATCAGCTAATTAACTCTAATCAGCTAATTAAC
>NC_060162.1:2713787-2756590 GCF_021292245.1 Micropterus dolomieu
GCGTCTCGCCTGGGCTAAAGACAAAAAGGACTGGACTGCTGCTGAGTGGTCCAAAGTTATGTTCTCTGATGAAAGTAAATTTTGCATTTCCTTTGGAAATCAAGGTCCCAGAGTCTGGAGGAAGAGAGGAGAGGCACAGAATCCACGTTGCTTGAAGTCCAGTGTAAAGTTTCCACAGTCAGTGATGGTTTGGGGTGCCATGTCATCTGCTGGTGTTGGTCCACTGTGTTTTCTGAGGTCCAAGGTCAACGCAGCCGTCTACCAGGAAGTTTTAGAGCACTTCATGCTTCCTGCTGCTGACCAACTTTATGGAGATGCAGATTTCATTTTCCAACAGGACTTGGCACCTGCACACAGTGCCAAAGCTACCAGGACCTGGTTTAAGGACCATGGTATCCCTGTTCTTAATTGGCCAGCAAACTGGCCTAACCTTAACCCTATAGAAAATCTATGGGGTATTGTGAAGAGGAAGATGCGATACGCCAGACCCTACAATGCAGAAGAGCTGAAGGCCACTATCAGAGCAACCTGGGCTCTTATAACACCTGAGCAGTGCCACAGACTGATGGACTCCATGCCACGCCGCATTGCTGCAGTAATTCAGGCAAAAGGAGCCCCAACTAAGTATTGAGTGCTGTACATGCTCATACTTTTTCATGTTCATACTTTTCAGTTGGCCAACATTTCTAAAAATCCTTTTTTTGTATTGGTCTTAAGTAATATTCTAATTTTCGTGGATACTGAATTTTTTTCATTAGTTGTCAGTTTTAATCATCACAATTAAATGAAATAAACATTTGAAATATATCAGTCTGTGTGTAATGAATGAATATAATATCCAAGTTTCACTTTTTGAATGGAATTACTGAAATAAATCAACTTTTTGATGATATTCTAATTATATGACCAGCACCTGTAATCACAAAGAAGATCTAGCCAGGTCGATTACCTCCCGGCTCTGACTCTGCAATAAATCACATTGATTTTGTCTTCGCAGTGACACTCAAAAAGAAAGCATAATCCCCAAAATGTTAAACTATCCCTTTACAGCTGCAGCATCTGTGTTTGCATAAATTCTCCTTCCCTGATATGTGAGTGACATCTAAAAATGTTTACCTTTTATAGTTTGTGCATGGACAGAGGAGAGCTAGGTTGTAGGTACTGGTACTGTTTATAACTTCAACCCTGAACATCTTAATCAACTCCACGCAGACATTTTAGTTAGAATGACCAACCATCACAAAGTCCATTTGGGTGTCAAATGATCTCATACTGTGTAAGAAACCTTGTAATAATAGGATATTATGCTCATTTCCATATACACTGT
The DNA here is from genome assembly GCF_021292245.1 of Micropterus dolomieu. Classification (NCBI taxonomy): domain Eukaryota; kingdom Metazoa; phylum Chordata; class Actinopteri; order Centrarchiformes; family Centrarchidae; genus Micropterus; species Micropterus dolomieu. Next base: position 2,715,115 of record NC_060162.1, read on the forward strand.
GTATGTATATGTATATTCTGACTGTTTCATTGCTCCAAGGCATTATGGTATTGGATTTTTAATGTCTTTTTTATGATGCCATATCAATCCTCAGCTATGTGAGTTTGTTTCTGTCAGTCACGATAAGCAGCAGCAATGCTTCATAAATCAGTTGGACTTCAGCTGGAAACAGCTCAGTGGCACAAAGCTGAGCACTGACACTTTAACAACACATTGTACAAACACCTTTAGACATTCATGCTAATGAAATGCTGTTTATTAATAGAGATTCGGCTCTATGTATTTTAGGTTTATACATTTAATTTCCAAACAATTCTTGGACAATTCTGCAACACCCCAAATTATGATGACAACGTTTTAAAAATTCTTGCAACTACAGTATGATTAAGGAAAGATCATGGTTATAATTAAAGAATGAGTGTATAGTTTTATTCTATTCAATAAATCCCAAATGTGCAGGGCAAAACTAACAATGACAAGTACTGTGCATGGATCTAAATCCTGATATATATCCTCATATTCCTCTGAGCCACAGAGCTCATTGCTGTCCAACAACACATCACACTGCAAGCTTCAACATTAATGTTTTTATGTTGCTTGCCTAGTTGGGCAAGTGGGTCAGAAATGTACTTGCCCGGAGTAAGTTTTAACTTTTCCCTAAATGGTTTTATTTATTAGCGCTTATCAAATAATAACAAGACTTAAGTTAATTGTCATATTTAATCTTCATAAATAATAAAGTAAATTAAACAAAACAAGGACCTGGTGTGTCATAGATGTGATGCAACACATTTCTTGCATAACAAACAGTAAGACAACGACCCTTCCTTCTCCCCAGATATGAGTGATAAATTAAACTTGTAAGGATGGGTATCGTTAGGATTTTACCGATACTGCTCTTTTTGATACTCTAATTGTTTCTTTTTCATTACTAAATAATTTCTTTTTTAAATACATTATTTAAAAAAGCAACAAATTCAGAACAGGTTTAGAATAGCGTATTTTAAGTATAATTAAACATTGTGTCTGGAGCAGCAACAGTAAAACAGCAACAGCAGGCATTTCACTTTCCCCGGTGGATTACTTTAAAATGTAATCCAGTAAAATTACTATACTTGTTAAAAAAATGTTATCAGTAACGTAATCCAGGGACCACAACATATTATTAGTAGTATAGTATTGTAACCTGATTACCTTTAGTTACTTTTGGATTACTTCAATACCAAATACCCAAATAAAGCACTACACGTCAACAATACGCCAGTATCTGGTCCAACAATGACAAAAACGTTGTTTTGTAGGTATTCTTAATTGTATTTTAGAGTTTTCCATTTCCTGGAACACAAACAACAAGACTGCAATAACAGAATGTGTTTACAGGAGTTTCTGACATATAGAAAAACATCATACCGATCCTTGACCAAAGAGGGAACATCACTTGAAAGTCTGCGATGGGACATGAGCTTCAGTCTTCTGCATGAAAGTCTCACATGCGACCATTAATTACGATGAACTCTTCCACCTCTTTACATAAAAGACACCACAGCACGTGTTGGACCTGCATGTTGGGAATCTAATGGTGCATACTTGTGCAATATAGACATAGTTGCTTGGGATGCTGGTCCATCAGCCTTCACTTAATGCCACGGTTTACTTTAACATCACAGTGCATACATGGCATCATTGTGTCTACTGTATGTGTGCTAGTGACACAGACTTAGTTATTGTACCTCTGAGTGAAGCGCTGTGAATAATTCACCCAGATTACATATTGATGCTGTTGGTCATAACAGACTGACAGAGCCCATGAGGGTGACATGGGGGGGAAACAAATCTGTTCTCTCAATCTCTCAAATTACATAATTTGTGCTCTCAGTTTAATATTCTTTGTGGTGCGTTACACAAACATCGACATCTTCAAAATCACAAAACACCGTCATGTATGCTGAGTTCAGCCCTTTTTCACTCTTTCAGTCTGTGTTCACATGTCACTGAATAATCTGTTTCATTAATTATATTATATTATTATTATACCTGTAGCCGTCACACAGCAGCAGGAATAACTTCTCCGAATTAAGAATGACCATTGCAACGTGTGTAGCACAGCAGCTAAAACTTCATTGATTATTTACTAGAGCCAGTGTGAAATTGTTGGAGTGGAGAGGGGGCTGAATCTTTCATTACATTTTTACATACAGCCATAACATTATGACCACCTGCCAATTTTGTGTAGGTCTCCATTTTGCCTCAGAAACAGCCCTCACCCGTCGAGGCCACAACTCCACTAGACCTCTGAAGGTGTGCTGTGGGATCTGGCACCAAGACCAAGTAAGCTGCTAGGTGGGGCCTCCATGGATCTGACTTGTTTGTCCAGCACATCCCACAGATGCGATCTTGACATGTTATGTTCCTCAAACCTTTCCTTTAGTAAGTTTGCTAACATCAACTTGAGATTTTATAGTCTGTGAAACTTCTGGCTGATTTTGCTCCTGCATCTTTCCTAGAATATCCCGGTCCTAGGAGTGTGGTCCTGAAAATGCAGCTTCTGGTACTGCAGCTACATGCTACCCATCCTTTCAGCTCTTAGCTCACACCAATGAGTAAAAGCCATTCCGATATTTACTCTTGTCTGGTTTCTTGCTCGGTCACTTTCTCGTTTTCTCTTCTTCACTACCTCCGACATCTTCCTCTGTATCTTTGCAGCCTCTGCCATGATATCAGTACAACAGAGATGCCATTCTCCGACAAGCCAGTGTACCATCAAAATTATTTTGAAGCTGTTATAGATAAAGTTACTACATAATGTTGCTTTAAGGAGTGGCTTAGTTTTTGGCACCAATAGTGTAAGCCTGAAAGCGGCTGTATCATGCCACAAACATAAAATCCGTTCTCAGTGACACCTCCTGAGCTCTGTAAGCCTGCATGCAGCATACATGCATTATTTAAAATTGTTTAATGGGAAACATTTTAAAGCGTCCTCAGGCTGTCAGTCACAAGTCAGTGTGAGTCACAGCGTCACAACACAAAAGTGTTCGTGTCTGCACAGGGGGTTTAGTCAGACAAGACAAGACAAAAGACACTCAATACATCCCTGTGCTGTTTACCTGTAAGGTGATCTAATAGAAGAGGAATAGAAGCACAGTTTTCAATTTCATTGGAAATAAAAAGATAATTAAGTTGTGAGCATTACAGGTGTTGGTAGGTATATTTTTGAACACAGTCAGGCCAACTGTTTCCCCCTGCTTACAGTATTTATGCTAAGCTAAGCTAACTACGTCCTGACTCCAGCTTTGCACTCAACACACAGACATGAGACTGATATCCATCCATTGACTAATTTCACGCTCACACAGAAAGCTATTTCCTCAAATGTTCCTCTTTAAAGCTTCTGCTACCTGACTTTTCAGTGATATCTTAAAATGTGCATCTCCTTGCTGTGGCCATGTGTGAGGTGGCCATTAGTAGCAACATGTGGCTAGCAACCGCTCCACAGGAACGCCCCCGCAGTAACAAAAAGAAACACCATGACGGTTGGCTTTTTCTTTAGTTTTTAGTTTTTTTGTTCCCGTCTGGATGTTTTTCTCTCTGCTTCTTCATTGCCTGTGGTGCATTCATGGCGGCGACCCCTGCCTCAGGCGACAGCTCATGCTGCAGACAGCATCTCAAGATAAGTGACACGAGTCAGTGTGAAGCAGCTGAGAGGGAGGACGGGCTAATGTGTTGTAGCTGTAAGTGCCAGGTGACTCCAGGGTGACACACACTGTGATTTTCTGACAGGACTTGCGGTCACGGAGCTACTGTATGAATAATATACAGTATACGTTCTGAGGTTGTAAAATATTCATTTTGCCATCAACTCTGAAGCAAATGAAGACGTTTACAGTGGAAAAAAATAAGTAATGAGAAGGATACTCATACAATTTATACATAATACGTAATTTATATTTGATTTAATACACCTGTTCCATGTCCCTGACTATATATTACCAGTAGTATTATTACTACTGGTTTAGGGGTGTAACAAGTAGTATCACTTATTTTACATTCTATTATTACTTAAATCATTATGTAACAATACTGTTTTACTACTATGTTGTTAATGTTTTTATATTAATATACAACGCATTCTTATCTCATGGCGTCATAACTGACGCTTTCAGACAGCGTGACAAAGCGTAAGGCTTTTACACTAAAAGTACCCTTCAGTGTTTCGTATGAAACGCCCCCGTATGCTACGTCGCAGCAACAAAAGGGAGGCTTAGCCTAGCTAGCGCTAGCTAACTAGCGGGGTATCACAGAAAAGTCAGGTAGCAGAAGCTTTAAAGAGGAACATTTGGGGAAATAGACGGATTTGCTTTGTGTGTTAGAGTGAAATTAGTCATCTCATGTCACTCCAAAATGTGCAGTTCCATCACACAGCACAATGCCACAAGTTTTGAGGGAGTGTGTAGTTGGCATGCTGACTGCAGGAAAGTCCACCAGAGCTGTTGCCTGAGAATTGAATGTTCATTTCTCTACCATAAGCCATCTCCAAAGGCGTTTCAGAGAGCATTGTATTATTACTGTATAAGTGTGTGCATATTGCATACACTGCACATATACAAAACATTATATGTAATCAGAGTTGCACTACATGTATCATCGTTTGGTCTTGACTCTGGGTTCGTTGCATTTTGTTTTGGGCATTTGAAGTTTCTCTGTGCTTCTCTGTGTTTTGTGTATTTGTATCTGGGCATGGCGTTCTCCCTGGCACCTGACTCGTACTCCTACACACCTGTTGGCAATCATCTCATCACCTCGCTGCAGATAAGCCCATGGTTTCCTGACAGCCAGCGCTGGTTTGTTTTATGTCAGCAGCTGTACAGTAACCAGCCAACCTCTCTGCCTTTATGTCTCAGAGCTCTTGCGCTGTGCCTCACTCGTCAGCCACACTCCAGAACCCACCACCACCACCACACTCTCCAGTTCTTCGCCTGCCAATTACCCACTTCAACCCCAGTACCTTTTGCTATTTACCACTTTGTAAATAAACTCACTTGGTTATGAGTCCACTCCTGGGTCTGTCCACAACTGAACCTAACAACTGGACTTCTTTTGCACAAATATTGAACTTTTATTCTGTGTCCAAAATCACTCACTGCTCACTATAGATAGTGAGTTTACCATTTTGAAGTGCTGTCCGAATATGTAGTGTGAATTATTATACCTTAGGTAGTCCACTGAAATGCATTTTGAAAAGTAGTGTGCAAATGATGGTTACTAAGTAAGCAGCATATAAGATCGTGCATTGTGCTGATAGAAAAACACTCCACTAACCAATTGTGTCACAGCAAAGACATAATTAACGGCGCAGAGAGAATGATCTGAGTAATGTCCAAAAGTGTTGCCGGTGAGCTCCCTATATACAGGTGCTGGTCATATAATTAGAATATCATCAAAAAGTTGATTTATTTCAGTAATTCCATTCAAAAAGTGGAACTTGGACATTATATTCATTCATTACACACAGACTGATATATTTCAAATATATATATAAATATATATATATTTCATTTAATTGTGATGATTAAAACTGACAACTAATGAAAATCAATACAATAAAAGGATTTTTAGAAATGTTGGCCAACTGAAAAGTATGAACATGAAAAGTATGATCATGTACAGCACTCAATACTTAGTTGGGGCTCCTTTTGCCTGAATTACTGCAGCAATGCGGCGTGGCATGGAGTCGATCAGTCTGTGGCACTGCTCAGGTGTTATGAGAGCCCAGGTTGCTCTGATAGTACAAGTATAGCAACGTGGATTCTGTGCCTCTCCTCTCTTCCTCCAGACTCTGGGACCTTGATTTCCAAAGGAAATGCAAAATTTACTTTCATCAGAGAACATAACTTTGGACCACTCAGCAGCAGTCCAGTCCTTTTTGTCTTTAGCCCAGGCGAGACGCTTCTGACGTGTCTTGTTCAAGAGTGGCTTGACACAAGGAATGCGACAGCTGAAACTCATGTCTTGCATACGTCTGTGCGTGGTGGTTCTTGAAGCACTGACTCCAGCTGCAGTCCACTCTTTGTGAATCTCCCCCACATTTTTAAATGGCTTTTGTTTCACAATCCTCTCCAGGGTGCGGTTATCCCTATTGCTTGTACACTTTTTTCTACCACATCTTTTCCTTCCCTTCGCCTCTCTATTAATGTGCTTGGACACAGAGCTCTGTGAACAGCCAGCCTCTTTAGCAATGACCTTTTGTGTCTTGCCCTCCTTGTGCAAGGTGTCAATGGTCGTCTTTTGGACAGCCGTCAAGTCAGCAGTCTTCCCCATGATTGTGTAGCCTACACAACTAGACTAGTCAGGGCCCCGAGGCTCTGGAATAGCCTGCCCAAGGAAATCAGGTCGGCTGAGTCAGTGAACTCTTTTAAGTCCCTTCTTAAAACATACTTTTATAGGAGAGCCTTTCCCAATCTTATTTGACTTTATTTTATCCCTTTTATTTTATTGTATTTTACTAATTTTATATTTATCTTAAACGTGTATTTTAGTCTTTTCAATGTTTTCATGCTTTTATCTTGTATTGTTTTTGTATTATTTTCTCTTGGGTATTATTGTCTTTACACTTATACACAAATAAAGATGATTATTATTATTATTATTATAGACTGAGAGACCATTTAAAGGCCTTTGCGGGTGTTTTGAGTTAATTAGCTGATTAGAGTGTGGCACCAGGTGTCTTCAATATTGAACCTTTTCACAATATTCTAATTTTCTAAGATACTGATTTTGGGGTTTTCATTAGTTGTCAGTTATAATCCTCAAAATTAAAAGGAATGAACACTTGAAATATATCAGTCTGTGTGGAATGAATGTATACATTATACAAGTTTCTTTTTGAATGGAATTACTGAAATAAATCAACTATTATTACTACTTGACGATATTCTAATTGAATGACCAGCACCTGTAGTCCTCTTGTGGTGTAGCCTGGCCAGAGTGGCCAGGAAGGTGGTAGGTAGGCAGACTCAAACATTGTATGTTCCCAGAGGTGATACATTTTATTTACAGTGGTCTGCAGTGGACAGATAACTCAAACAAAAAATAACTCATTTAACATAGCAGCGCTAACAAAAGACACATATTGACAGCCTCACCTCTTTGTTCAATTCACACCCAAACTGCTTCAGCCCATCCCATTCTGATGCAGGTTGATCTACTCCATAACATAAATCACTAAACATTCTGATCTTAGTTACCAGTTCACTCCACTCCCACTGACTAGAAAATAGGTCAGGGATCTTAACACATTTATTTAGAATAATCAAAAACAACCAAAAGAAACATTCCTATAAAGAAAGAAAACCCTCTACTTGGTTTGGCCCGGTGATGTCATCCATGACCACCCTATACCTATAAAATAGGAAATGTTTATGCGAACCCCTCCCCAAACAACTGTCCTGCGCGGTGGAGCTGAACAAATGAACAAACAATTGTAAGTATTAACGCAGGAAAACAATTAAACCATTTTTAAACTTGCAACCTAATAAAATGGAACTGAAACTGACTTATGACTGTGTGTTTACTTTGACTTATCATATGCTTGGCTGTAGACTGTAACACAAACAACCCGCGATAGTAAGTGGTGCACTTTCACACAAGCCATGGTAAATTACAAAAAATAAACACTTGTATAAACTAGAAGGTGTAATGTAGAAAAGGACCTGTATGGGACAAGTGGTGAGTAAACCCACTTTGTCACACCTCTCCATAGAACTCCCTAGGTAGGGATTAGGGAGGAGTGAATGATTTTCGGACACAGCCTGAGACATTGTAATGTATAAATTGTATATAGCTTCACAGTGCCATCCCCATATTTTCTTAATTTCTTATTTTATTTGTATTTATTTCATTCAAATAGTTTTCTTACCTCTCTGTGTGCATTTCCCCTCTGGGACCTATGAAGTCTGATCTTATCTCTTTTGTGTTGAATGTAAAGATGAGTGTGAAAGAGAACAAGTTAGAGACAGAAAAGCACCAACCAGAGGGAGAGGTGTGTGTGTGTGTGTGTGTGTGTGTGTGTGTAATAATCCAATTGTGTGCAGTTCAAACAAATAAGGACGTTATCCTGTTAGAAAGTAGCCATTGTGCTCGGGGGTCTGCTGTGACATGGTTAAATGTCAGACCCCATCTTTGCCGAGACTAATAGGAAGGGAATTGAGGGGCACACACACAAATGGTATATTTTGATATTTGTGTTTGATTTTAACTTGAGATATTTAAAGCTAAACAAATCATTCTTTTCAATAAACAATGGTTTAAATTAATATGTTAAAGAAGTCGCTGTTGGTGAAAAACAGGCAGAGATGCAGAGCTTTTTTTTAGCCTCTATATTTTAAAGTTAGGTAGTTTCAGTCCTCCCATGTCATCATTCTGTGTTATTTTGTTGATGCTGACTCTTGGAGTCTTACCAAGCCAAATAAACTGATCAGTTGGTTGAGAAGCTGCTGAATGCTGCTTATGGGAGAGGAGCATAGACACCCTCCATGTATTTTGTCAACTCACCTGTCAGCTGTTGTGTAATTTATTTTCCGGCCAGAGTTTTGACAACTCTCATTTGACAGACACCAGGGGCAAGTTCAATCTCAATGTTTGCAACATTTTGGGATTGAACGACACGTTTCCTTGCAACGTTGCGCAATGTTCTCCAACGGGCTTCAAGGTATGTTTTCTTCTGTTTGGTGGGCGTGTCACAGGTGTTACCCAATCGGCTGCAAAAAGTTTGTGAACAAAACAGCGTTAAAAAGGCAAGGAAATGCATTGCGCTTGTGTACACAACAGGGTCTTCAGGGAATCACTGTTTCTGTTGAAAAAAACGTTTTTGGTCTGTGTGTCTGTCTGTTTCCTGTTTTATTTTGGTAGCCTAATCATCTGGCTGTAGTGTTGGCGTCTGGCCTGATTACCCCAACGTGTCTCACCTGTTCTTTCACCCTCCCTGCTCCTGCGTGTGTTTGTTTTTGTTGTCCTCGTTTCTGTTCAGTCTTTTGCACATTTCCCTGTTACGTTCATCTGCCTGCAAATCCTCCAGTTCATTCTCTGTCTGTATGTTTGTGGAGTGGTACTCATTCCTGCTTGAATATGTGTTTGTTGCGTGTTTTTTGGATTTTGATTTTACATTTGCTTTTTGGATTTTTGTTTCTGTTTGGATTCACGGTTTTAATTTTGATTATTACGTTTTGAGTTCTGGACATTTCCACAGTAAGCTGTGCACTTTATGTAAATTATCCTTCCAAGTGAAGTGTCTGCATAACCTGCCTTAAAACCTGTTAAACCAGCCCGTCCTCACCCAGAAAACAACAACATTGGTCAACAGTTGAAGGGCTTAAAACAACCGGATTTTACGCTGTGAGTGACCTCTTGCAGCCATATGACGACATTTATTTGTGGCGTTTTATGTAGCGTTTTGTCATCTTTCATGTAGCCTTAGCTAGCTAGCGTTAGCGTTTTTTGTAGCATTAGCTACCGTTAGTGCTAGCTAACTATGTTCCGGTTAAAGGCTTTGATGGCCCCCCCATAGCCCCTTACCCTTACTTTTACCATCACAGGGGTGTGTGCCTGAACCGTTAACCTCCCTGTGTTGTTTTGGGACCAACTGTCAACCTGTTCTGTCATTTATATATGAGGATGTGTTAAACCTGCCTCAGCGCACGGCCAACTGTGACGCCACCTTTCCAAACAGAACCAATCACTGGTCCGCCTAAATCGCTGTTCACATTCACATGTTCTAGTTTTCACTTGCTCATGCAGTGAAATGCTGCACTGTAGAGCCAGCTAGAATAAAGGAGGGCAGAGTTTGAATTTTGATACTGATCCATTATAATATGATCCTTAGGCTCCAGTATGCGGAGCTTTAATTACCTTGTCAAAAATAACAATAAATAAATAAACACAAAAAGATGGATAATTATTATTGCTGCAGCTTTAATCTGTGAAGCAGAGAAGAGTTTGATCTGCTTCCCTGAGGGTTTTTAACAAGTGTTCCTCTACTAATTATCACATAACATCTACATATTTACTTCACTCGTCTCTTCAGCTTCAGCAGAGGTGACTGACTGAAGCGTTGGACGTTAAATAACAGATTTTGGGATGTTAACAACAGCAGTACACCACTAGAGAATATTTTTAGTTGAATAACACATGAGTTTCTGGAAAACCTGGTGAGTGTTTCAAGTGTGTGTTGGAGTGTGCACCTCCAGGAAGAGCTGGAGGGCTGTTCAGCGACACGAGGCGCCCATAATTGATTTTGGGATGCGGTTCAGCGTTGATATTTACATGAGCAGCTGCTCTCGGAGAGCTCGGGGTGGCAGTTGTTAGTCATGCATTTATACTGCTGGTGGGTCAAGCAATCTTTGTGAGGCGCTTTCTGCTTACGCTGCAGTTCTTTGGGGTCACAGAGCCACGCTTTGCTTACACATTTCTCAGGAGGTATTTCTGGATGTTTGGCAGTTTTTCAACTTGAGTGGTTGTCATGTGTTCACTCTGCTTCCATCAGCCATCTGTCTAAACAAGCAGAATGGATGAAGTTAGCTGGATTAAACCAACCAAGTGAACTCATCAGTAAATCCACCAAATCTGGAAGGTAGAAGAGCTGTTACTCTGTGTTCTTGGACCTTGGACCTTTAGATTTCTGTTATTTAAACATCAAACATGCAGCAGACATTTAAACAGCTACTGTCACAAATCAACAGACAACTGAGCAACATTCAATGTGTGATGCAACTGAAAGCTCCAGAAAAAGCTGGTAAGTGAGTTGGAATTGTTTTGTTCAATTAATTGAAGCTTGATTTGAAGCTGTTCTCCACTTCCATCAGTACTGAATGCAACTTCTTCCTGTTGTTTTGGCAGCAGTAATCAGTGGTGGAAACTACGTACATTTAGTCAAGTACTGTACTGTAATTTCTTTATATTTTTACTATATTTATTTTATATTAATACAAACTATTAATCCAAAATCTAATCAACAAATAAATGATGGTGCATTATTTTAGGTTGAGCTACCCAGCAGTGTATAAAGTAAATAAAATGAGCCCCACTTTTACCAAGTAATGACCAAATTAATGCGTCAATAATTATAATCCAGGAACATAGTAAATATTTTTCTGAAATATGCCATTGTGCATAGCGGAGAGCGGGGTGAGTTGAGCCAGTTTTTACTTGAGGCGTCTTTAAAGGGAGGACATGACAGTAATGTCTCCAACTAAAACATGTACATATACTTCAGGATGTGGTGCGTCCCTGGGAATAATCAATTTAGATCTAAAATAAACTGTTTTCAGAATATGGCTTTCCAAATAAAAGTGAACTCTTGGCTCAACTTGCCCCATATGTTGAGCCACATGGGGTTCGTGGACATCTATGTCATTTCATCGTGCAAACTCAAACGCCAGGTCCAGATATTCAGTTGTACTTAGATAGTGAAACATTGCAGCTGTGTCTCCTGGTTGTTTCATATCAATTTATCGCGTCAAGTCATCCTGTTTATCGTCATGTCCCTGCCTCCTGATGAAAAGACTTCCCATTCTGTACCTCTCCCACTGCTCTGTCCAAACCCACAAGAGGAGTTGAAGCCTGTCTGTTTTCCAGTCATAGAAGCATGACATGATGGTTTCAGGTCTAAACTGCAAAATGTCACATCATTTCGCTGATGCATAAGAATACAATGTAAAATTACAGTAAAATATCTGGCTCAACTTCCCCCAGGTCTTTTGGCTCAAATTGTCCCGTCCCTGCCATTTTAACAAAATTATGTCGTCCAGCAGTTTAAAGCTAACGTCACTAAAGCACCAAACACCATCCATCCATCGTCAACCGTTTATCCTGCATACAGGGTCGCGGGGGGGCTGGAGCCATTCCCAGCTTACATCGGGCGAAAGGCTGGGTACACCCCGGACAGGTCGCCAGTCCATCGCAGGACCACACATAGACAAACAACCACTCACACCTAAGGACAATTTTGGAGACACCCAATTTACCTAGCCTACATGTCTTTGGAGGGTGGGAGGAAGCCAGAGCACCCAGAAAGGCTGGGGCAACTGGGGCCGCACAGCACCAAACACATTCGTAAGATTTTTTCAAACCTGTCTGTAAATGTTCAGACACAAGAACAGGACTCCTTGAACATAAAAAAATCACTTTGAACGGCAAAAAACAATAACAATAACGTAATGTGCTCATCACATATTCCATGGTCCTCTCTCCATCACAGGGTGAGGAAAATGTAAGACTCTTCAAATATGTGTGGTCACATGACCAATTTTGTCTATGGTTGCCAAGAAACAAGGGGTGGCTCAACTTCCCCACAGGCTCAAATCACCCCGCTCTCCCCTAATGTTTGCGCCATAGCCCGACATGCTTCACAGAAGTATCGGGCGGACAGATACACTGTGAAGAAATAGTGCCAGCTTATAACTCCACCTAAAACCACACATTGCCATTTTTACGTGTTAAACTACATATTAAACAAACAAGACACACTGTGTATAAGACAGCTTTGGAGGTGCTGGTAGACATTTCACTTTAGACAGAGCCAGGCTAGCTCTTTCGTCCTGCTTCCAGTCTTTATGCTAAGCTAGGCTAAGCACATCCTGACCCCATTACAGTAGTATTGAACTTTTCATCTCACTCTCAGAAGTAAAGCAAATGTTTTTCCAAAAAGGTTAAGCTCTTTCCTTCGTCTCATTTTTGGGAAACAGTTACGTGGGTTGTTTTGAAAGACAAAGAAACCAACTTTTATGTCATTTAGGTTTAAGAACAAGTGGAGAGAAACCAGACTTTTTAGAAAACAGACAAGTTTGCCTTCCTCACTCTCTCCTCTCCACCTTCAAATTTCCAGCTTCCCTTCAGCTCTGTCCTTCACTCTCAGCACTGAGGGCTTTATTATCCACGCTGAGCAGAAGCTGAGGGCACTTCTCCTCACCGTGGATGTCTTCTTATCCTGCCTTCCATCATGCCCTCCTCCTCCTCCTCCTCCTCCTCCTCCTCCAGGTCATGCTGTGTGACTGCCTGCCTTCAGCCCAGCCACAGTTAGCTTCAGTGCACTCATGAATGTGCTGCCTGTAAGCTGCTTTGCCAATATGTGTCACGGAAGAGGTTTCTGGGCCGAAAGCACTCTGACTGAAGGCAGTGCTCCATGATTGCAGACAGTGAACTACCAGTTTGTGTTACTGCTAAGTTGTGGGAACCTGTGCGTGGGCCTGGATTTATCAAACAGCTAGAAGTGAAATGTTGGACTATGTCATTGTTGACAGAAGAAATACAATCTTTCTCTGACATCTGAACACATCCTTATTTAGAGTGGTATGGTCAGTGGCTTAAGATGACTAAAGTTAGCAAACTTTAGCTTGTTATTGCAACAAACATTACTGACATTACTAAAGCCTAATTCACACCGACAGTCGGCTGTGGCCAAATCAGATAGTAAGTTAATAGTAATGTGTGAACTACTACTTGTCGGGGATAAAATAGTGCTGATAAACGTTATACCCGCTACACATCAGCATGTTAGCAATGACACTGCGAGCGTATAGCTTGCTAGAGTTAGCATGGCTGCAGACTCTTCCACCTCATACATCTTCATAGTCTGCACTAGTCTAATCTAACTGTTCCTGATGTTTACCAGCAACAGACTTTCTTTCATGCTCCTGTTTGTTTTCTTTTTGTTTTCATTTCAGCCAGCTCCCTGTTATTCAATGTCTGTTTTTTGATACCTATTTATACAGTATATGTGTATTAAATGGTCATTAATTTAACATGTTTTGCTCTTGGTGAATAAAGAGTGTGTCGGTTAAATCCTTGTGTCTAGTTGGTTATTCCTGCTCAGAGCAGACTTGTGATTAATCATGTGATCACTTCAAAAAGGTTACTCCCTCACTTGACAGTCAGCAGGAGCGAGCTGTTTGACAAATGTGTTTTATTCTTCCAACTTTTTTATTCTCAAGTTTGCGCCTGAGTACATGACTTCACTGCAAAATCCTACAAGAACGTTGCTCTCATGCGGTTTACTTCAAATCTTCTGAGGTGTTATGCAGAGTGCCTCTTTTGCCCACAACAAAACTGTGTAGAGACATTTCATCTGCACTCTCTGCTCATCTGTCAGATCAACTTGAATCATATTCAGAAGTCCTTTCTGGTGTTTGTGTATGCAGCTACTGATGGAGGTGCAGCCTCATACCTTCATGACATGTTTCAGCTTCATACTGCTGGCCCTGTGCCCAGGCTCTGCTGTAACTAAAGGAAGCAGTCTTGCTGTAAGTAGGTTTGTCCACCACTTTGGTCTATTCTGAAATATCTCAACAACCATTGGGTGAATTGTGGTAAAATTTGGTTCAGACATTCATGATTCTCTCAGGTCAGGGTGAACGCTCATAACTTCCTCTGACTTTACATCTAGCGCCATCATCAGGTCAACACGTTCCATGACGGCGGACTCGTCTGACTTCCTGTACTATTCTGCTGTTTTCCTCTTGCAGGAGCGTTGCACCTGAGAGATGGGAGTGGCAAAAGGCTCAAAAGGGCTGCTCTCAACATTTCCTCATCGCCCAATGCAATCAGATTTCACTTAAATATAATGCAGGCTTAAGGCACTTCCACATTGGCTCAACTTTACAGACAAATTCCACTTCATTTATACAGTCTTGGTTTGGACTCAGCTGGAATATACATGTACAGGATATAAAGAGGCCTCAGAACAACAGGGATAAGAATAGCCGGGATCGTGCTGTAATTCATCATCGTGCGACGGGATAATCGCTCTGCACAGAAATACAGCAAGATTGTGTATTATAGCTACACATTTTAAAAAACATGTACAGACATATGATCCCTCCCTCAACCAGCCCAACAGAGACACACTGTCAAACTAAAAGCAAGCTTGAAAGACATTAAATGATAATAGCCATTAATTTCAGATTACTGTACAAAGCACATAAAAGTCCTCCATTAAGGTTAGCCAGCATCAGGATGGAAATGAAAGTGGTTGCCAGTATTATTAACCACAGTGAGATCTATCATGAAAGCAGCTGAAAATGTCAGCTCCCAACAGTAACAGACAGAATTAATTTCTGTTCAGACCTACAGATAAAGATAAAAACCCATGTAAACAGATTAATGCATGTGACTTTCAAAATTCTGATTGCATGATCTAATCTAATTTATTTGGGAGTTTTAATTATTCCACGCGTCATATACACCGTTATATACACCAGCATATTTTTCTCTTACTACTGAAATCTTTTTTCTGTGGAAAAAATAAGAATAAATCACAAAGTAAAAACATTAGCTCCAACCAGTTCCATTAGATAGAGAGGAGGAGGCGGGGAAGGGAAAAGAGAGGTGAAACATGGGGGAGTCAGCTGTGAAAAATTACTGAAAATTGGACCTAAAAGAAGAGGATAAAAGGTAGGTGGTGCAGTATGGATTTAATGAAATGTATGAAACTGACGGATTAGTGAAAAACATTTGTTCTGATTTGTCCTGACAAATACAGTTCCTGAAAAAAGAGATGTGAAAGAAAATGAGATGTAGAATAGTAAAACTCTGATGTAATGTAGGTCATGTTATTACACCAGGGTTCAACTGAAGCAGTGCTAGCAGTCCTGGAGACTGATGGAACAAACATTTTAATGATGAGGATGAAAGTTACAAGTGAACAACAGTAAAAGATCCTCTTTTATCTTTGCAGTAATAGTTGCGTCTTCTTCAGCAGATGGAGTTTGCTCAGTTTGATTTTGTGATAACCAACAGTAACTAGAGGGTGTCGTCATGTAAACACACTTTTTGTCAATGTGTTTAGTACGTTTTAAAACATGCACAGTGCAGAATACATGGGGGGAAACAGCAACAATAACACAAATAAAAAAATACAAGAAAGAAAGAAATTAGTCCACAGAGTAGTTGTCTAAATGTTTGCTAGAGGCTACCTGTTATCCAGAGTCAAGAGGCAGTGTCAGCCATTTTACATACGAAATCAAAGGCTGCTATCCCCTTTGGATCCATTCAGTGTATATGTCATCTTTTAGATTTTAAGAAAGAACATTGCTTTGCAGATCCACCTGCCAAAATGATTTAAAAGAATGAGACGCCTTGCCAAGACAGAACAGGAGGCTTTGTTGTTCAGTTGTGCATTTTGCAGGACAAGATCATCTGATGGCAAGCAAAAAAGCCAGAGAACAGCCAAACTCGTGAGGACCAGAATGCTGTTAGACCTGGATACAACCAAAATGTGAAAAATGGACATTTTTAGGGATTTGGTTGAAACTGCTGATTCTCTTGTTTTTCTTCAGAGGACAGTCCGAAGTCCACTCACAGTTATAGGCACCCTAAACCCTGAACCCTCACAGACTTAGTTGACGTCACCTGGTAAGTGATTTGGTGGAACAGGACTCCAGTGGCAACTTGTGAAGCTCTGGTGAACTTCCCCTGGCAACCCTGTGTTTCACATCATACCTCTCTGAATTGTGGGCAATTCCCTCAGCCAAAGTCGGCAGAAATGCGGACTTACGAAAAGGGTATGATGTGAAACACGGGGGTTATCAGGGGAAGCCCGTAAGCGAGAGAAGTATCACAGCAAATCCGTGTTATAAGAGAAGAAGAAAACAGTAAACAAACAAGCATCGAAACCTACGCTGATGTTAAAATTGTTGAAAGTTTTCTTAACTTAAGATGGTGCATTGAACACATGAAGTCAGAGGAATGCAATCACCTTATTACACACTTAGTTTATTCAATTATTTATTTTAGTTTTTTCTTGATGATGCTATTTGACCAACAATAGTGTATTGATTAATTACAAATATATTTTGACGTTTAGGCTAACTGCCGAGAGCCTGCAGGACTTAAAAATAAGGCAAAAATAAAAAGTATGCAACGTGTTTCAGCGTGGTCAAGGTTACGTGATAAAGTGGCAAAGGGCTGTCCCGCTCCTGTTTACAGCATTTTGAGCCCTCACAGCCTCTTAAACTCAATCACTTTCCAAATGAAGTCAGTAAAGTCTGTGAGGGTTCAGGGCTTAGGGCTTTGGGATTGGGCCAGTGTACATAAAGGGTTCAAAAAGTGTGCAAGAGAGCCCTCATGCACTTGACGATTTGACAGTGGGACAGCCCTAAGCCCGCACGGACTCACTAGGAACGTGTCACAAAGTCCGTGTCTTTGTGGAGATTGGGATTCAGCCGTAGAGTGGTGTTACAGAGTGACCTAACTTTCAGTCTTCAGTCTGAAGTTTTATTTCAGCCAGTTAAATAGAAGCAGCTGATATAATTTGCTGTTGCTGATGTCTGTGATTTAAAAAAAATTGTCAGTCAGAGCCGGCCAACTTCAGCCTGTCTCTCTGTCCCTCCTCTCCAGCCAAATTTCTATTACACCAGACCCCTTCATTGCCATTTTCCAACTTCCATTCACCAGGTGGCCTCGGATTTTCCCTCCTTTCCCCATCACCTGACAGCCCCGCCCACCTACTCATATATTTTCCACTTTCCCTCGACAACTGGGCAGTGCTTCACCAGCCCTTTTCCACTCACTCCTTGTCATTTTGACCGGGTTTCCAGAGCTGAACTGGCCATCTGGCAGGCGGGACACTTTCCTGGTGGGCTGACACAAGGTTTTGGACTCAGAACACCAGGCAGAGCAAGTTCAGTCTTTTAGGTGAATTTATTGAAAAAGAAACACATGTGGAGAGGAAGCTTGCGGCTGGTGAGGCAGGCTACAGTCCAAAACAAAAGCCAGACTGGTGCAGGAAATAATCCAAATTGCTGAGTTCAAAATAAATCTAAAAGCTTGGGCACAGGAAACAAACAAAATCCCAGATGAATCCAAAATGGGCACAGGAGACAGGTGGAAACACACTGACTTAAATATAGAGACAGGTGAGGATAACGAGGACAACTAATCAGGTAGTGGAGTAAATCAATGAACCTAGAGGGAAACACAAGAGCAGGAAGGGAAGTGGCCAAAACAGGAAACAAAGAATAAATGACAAGAAGACAAAACATAGAGAACAAGAAAACATGAAGACAGTTAGTAAAACGGACACGTGAGGATGGATGTATCAAAATGCCACAGGAAACCCAAAACCATGACAAGATCATCCCATTTTTATTTTCTCATTTGACACAGGGCTGTCCCAATTACATCTTTTAACCCCTCTCCAGGCAGATGCTTCCAAACTGCTAATTCTCTGGCTAGTGAGCCCGAAGGGGGGTCAGAAACTCAAGGGCCATTTTTCATTCCCAGTCCGTCTCTGCTAGTTTCTATGCTGCTGTCTTTCAAGCTTCTGACTTCTGTCAATCCTCAACCTGGATTTGAACCTGCCTGCCTGTCTGCCTACCTGTAAGCTGTTCTTGACATCAAACCACTGGAATCATCCGTCTCCACTGTCTGCATTCGGGTCCTGTTGCCACTCTCTCTGGAGACTTTGTTAATTCAAATGGAGAGGAGATATTTAAAGGTGTTTTTACCAGCCAGGAAGGGATGTAAAGTAGAACCTGTTATTAAAACCAAACCATGCTCTAACCATAAGCATTTATTTGCTATAACTGCAATCTTTTCCAGAGCTAAACAAGGTCCAAGGTAGTTTTTTTATATTATACAACACAAGGTTGTGTAATGAAAAGAACGTTTGTAGTCCCTTTGTGCTACACACACAGAACTTAAGAAATAATTAAATCTGTATTAAAATATGGTAACATATAAAATAAAAAAATAAACAGTATACACATACAATTCACTAATTAAGACCACGCCAATTAAGGTATAACATGTAATTTATTTGGTTAGAGAGAAGGTTCGGGGATGAAGGGGGTTGATCTGGGTCATGGTGGCAGGAGCGGGACTCAGGGTGTGGGTTAGTCTCTATAATGTGAGAACTGAGAAATGGCAGAGGAAGGGGTTAGACTGGCTTATATACGTATATGCTGGTGAAGATTGGAGAGTGAAGCACAGGTGCTGCTGGATTGGATTATAACCAGGTATTCCCCCAGAACATTTCACAGTTTGTCAAATCTGAGTCTGGGGTGAACGTAAACAGCAGCAACAAGAAGATAATATGGTTTCATCTTCCCATATAAACAGTCTGACATTTGGGAGTCCATCTTGACTGTGTTTGAGCACCAAGCACACAGGAAAACACAGTTTTCCTTCGATGATCCTGAACTCTCTCGGTTTGAAACGCGAAACCAATTGCAGATAATGTATATATTATAACAATAATAATAAAAACAACAATAATAATAATCTGTGGTTTCTTTCTTTTCTGCTGATCATGTTTGTGTTTTCAGGCTCGATGTTATGGTCTCTGTTGTTAAAGCAGTCCATCTCTCCTAAAGTATCTGTTGGCGAGCTGTAGATTCTAACCCACACGGTGGGGGGGGGGCTGTGAGGCTGTTAGGTGTTGTGGGCGGAGGGTATGAAGGTTGTCCGCTTCACAACTTCAACCCAACACATCAGTCACACTTTAACATCTGAGGAGAGTTTATGAGGAGAGTTTTAGCATCGTGCTTTGTAAATTTGAAATTTAAATTAAACAATGAAAGCGTACACAAAATACCATTTCAGTCTAAACAGCTGCACTGCTCACACTCATCTGATGCACAGAAAAACAGCTTGAGTCTTTCAAAACCTGTCCATGGGAGATTTGAGGTTACAGTTATCAGACAGTCTACTGACTCATTTTCTAAGCATTTTGAATAGACTTGGCGGCAGACGTTCGTTTATCTTAATTGATGTAAGAATTATGTATAATCTAGGAAATCGCTATTGCTCTCTTTGTCTCTTTCTCTTTTGTCTTCAGGAAACAGAAGCTCACAAATGTCCTTTTTTTCATGCATTTTCTGACACAACAGGCGCCATCAGACAAATGATTCACTCACCGGGAAGATAGGTGCAATTTTTAATATTGCACCATTAAGAGCACTGCCCACATCCTCCTCTGGAGGACTCCTACATTGTGAGCTTCTCCCCTGTGGGACCTTACGTGGGTGCTATTAATTCTGATTCACTGTGGGAAGCCATTGTGCTGCTGTCTTTCATTGTCACTCCTGATTGTTTTCATTCAAAGCAGCGAAACACACCGCAGGAGCCATGATGCTGCCGTAGTGTATACCTGCAGACATGGCTAGTTATGGTACATCAGACGCAGCCGACACACTTTGCTTTCAGTGTGGACAGTAATGTAGTGGTGTCTTTGTGTGGCAACAATCTACTGACACCCACTTCAATATTAAGCTTTTCACGGCACTGTGTTTATTTGCTTTAGTTGTAAGTTTCTTTATAGATTAAGATTTTACACAAAGAAGAAATTATCAAATTTGATGCACTGTTATAGATTAAAATTCAAACTTCCCAATGATATTTAAAATATCTCCTGCCTTCATCATTGACGTTTAGAAGTTCCGCAGTGTGTTCGCTTCTCATTTGTATTTGTGAGCTATGAAGCTTGCTGCAACAACAAGAAAGGGACATTTGTTGCCAGTCTTTTTCAGAGTTCATCACCTTCAGTTCCCTCTATGGCCTCTACAGTCCCACACACACCTCTCCATCATCACCAAACTCTGAGCCTTTTTTCTCCTTTTTTCGGTGTTTCCAGCTTAAATGTCACTGCATATAAATGAGCTGCTGGTTGTTTTGGTACAACAGGTGCTAGGTGGTGTTCTCTCAGTATTTATGTGAGGTTTGTCTTTGTAGTTTTCAGCTGGTCTTTAGACTGGGCTTCTCCCCAGACTTTTAATGTGGGTACTTGGGATGCTTTTTTGGTCTGACCGTCCCATAAAACCAGTAGATTGGCCCATTTTTTATTCTGAATTGACACGGGGCTTGACCAATCACATCTTAAAACGTCCCTTTAGGCAGATGCTTCCAAGTGTGGAAGCCTCGGGAGTCCAAAGGCACTGAGCAGCCCACTGAGCCCAGCGACACACCACAAGTCCAGGTTTTGCAGCTGAAGCGGTAAGACAGATCGGGTCCATCCATCTATTATCTTTCCAAAATGCAAATCCATTCGCCTAAAATTATCATGTGTGCTAGCCTCCATTAAGCTGCTGAACAATGTAAAATACTGCTGTGTGCAATAAATATGTTAGCACTACAGCACTTGTGATCTTGGTGCTGTAGGGCAATGTGCAATAAACGTACTAGCACCTTAAGCATTTGCACTTTAATCTATGGAACTGTGTTGTCAACAATGTCCTTTTTCTTCTGTGTTTATATTTTCCTCTTGTGAAGTACAACATGTCGATGCTTCTCGGGCTCTTGTTGATGTCTTTTGTGATGTTTTTTATGAAGCAACACTGCAGTGTTTCCGAGCAGAATTTCCCCTTGGGGACAATAAAGTTAACCTAACCTAATCTGCAACCGCTTATCTGTGCAGGATCGCGGGAGCCAACATTGGGCGAGAGGCGAGATATAACCGTTTCATCTAACCTGGTCTATCACGCTGACAAACAACTGTTCACAGCTATGGGAAATTTAGAGTCGCCAATTAGCCTATGAATTGTCTTTGGACAGTGAGAGGAACGCGGAGCACCCGGAGAGAACCCATGCAGACCCGCAGAGAACTGAATGTTTCCCATTTTTCATTACTGGTGTGACCAAACCTGTACGCTGCACTGATCCATATCTGTACATATTTTTAGCTAGGTATATGATGTCCCTCTGCCCAGAGGTGGATACACTCTGTACACCTGTGTGTACGTACCAATACACCTCTGAATGGATGCTGTATATGGTGAAGCTGATGGATTTCGGCTGAAACTGAGCAATGTAAGGAATTGAAATTGCTTCTTCATAACAGAGCTGACAGAGTTTAGTGAGCCGCAGATGAACAAATGAGCTATGCAGCAGCCATGATATTAGATTTCAAACACACATCCACCAAACTTCCTACTAAACTAAACTCTCTCACTCTTTCTCTCTCTCCTACACTCTCGTAATTTGCCTGCTGCACTTTGGACCCTTCTGGAACAAAAAAGACAGCATTCGCAGGTCAAAGGCAACAATTCATGCTGGATGTTTCTTCCCTCTCTGAAGTCTGAGTGCTTCTAACCAGAGAAATGCTCCCTCACCACTTCCTTTTTTTATTGTCCCTGCCTTCACATCACACAATACTTCAGTTAATGTTCCAGCAGGAGAAACAGAGCTTCTGCTTCTCGCTACAGATACACACAGTATGGCATACTCTAAATCTAATCAGTGTTAATGCTCATTAGTGTGGTTTCTACATCTACATTGTGTGCACTAAAAGACTCGGTTGGTCTAATAATACTTTTATGTTATGCACATACTTTCCAACCACTCCTCAGGCTATATATGCATAGTTATATCTAGTATGTGCTTACGTGTGTCTTAAAAAGCTTGATTATGAAGCAGTGATGCATTTCCTCCTCAAAGAACACAATATTAAGGTTTGCTTTAGACACCCACCGTTCACACAAAGCAGCCACATCCATATTTATGCATAACTTTACACCTTAAAGTAATTTAAACGGCTGAGTTATATGAAAAATCACCCCTGGACATAGTTATAGAGACCAGAACCGTTTTTTGTACCAGGCTGTAAACATGTTGGGCATTTTAACCTGGGGGTCTGTCTTGACTCGCTTTTGGAGCCAGCTTGAAGTGGCCATTTTTTTGGCACTTCCGCGTTGGCTTAATTTTTCAGCCGTAGAGGTTGCCGCTTGGATAAGCTTTAAACACACTGCACGTGAGTGCTTTTACGACGTGTTGATGACATGTAGGCGTGTGCTGATCATAATCCACAGTAAGAGTCTGTCGCCTGCAGCTCTTTTAGCTCACTGTGGCTGTTTGTGTTTGACATGTCCCTCCCTCTTAAAAAGGATTTGCAGAATACGCTTGCATGTTGCCTGAGAGGCAATACCCAGGAAAAAACAGTGCAAGTCACTCACCACTGCCTGAAAAGCTCAAAGGCTGTGAGCACACTGTAATACCTGAACTCCCAGCTTCTCCCAACTTAATTTTGGGGGTTGGACATATTTTAAATTCTTTAAAAGCTAAAGCCACCTCACAATAAATTTTCATTGCAAATAGTCATTCAAGATAAATTTCAGCTTTATTTAATCTTGATACTAGCAAAAATATTGAGCTAATTACTGAGCCATTACTGGTTAAATCAGCATATCATATTTTTCTCGGGGGGGCTTCCTAAACCATCTGCATACTTGTCATCAGTGTCAATTAAAAATGACATACAGTTAGACACGCATCTTTCTATATACCCACTTATGTATGCAATTTAACCTTAATATAGCCTCCAATATTGTGAATGGAGAGAGAAATTCACTAATTCTAAGGCATCGTATGTATAAATAAATGAAAATGAAGAGCTGCTAATAGAAAGCGTCGTGTAATAAGTCTAAAGCAGGATAGGCAGTTTAATACTCATACAGTCACTGGGTGCATTTTTATTGGCAGTTACTTCTGAGAGCAACGTGAAGCTGACTCATCATCCAAATCACTGATTTATTACATTATGGGGGTAGTATACATGATTACATGGATCATTGCACACTGCAGCATCAAAAATATGCTATACTGGAATCAATAGACATCGTGTGAAGAGACATAAGTGCAGCGTCTGAAATTATCTGCCCCATTAAAAACACATCAGCCTTCAAGGTGCATCTGTCTGTCTGGTTCACTTCAACTATTTTATATTCGACTACAAGTAATGATTATTTTCATTCTGGATCTATCTGCTGATTGTTTTCTCCATCAATCGAATGATTGTTTGGTCACAGTTACCCAGAGCCCAAAGTGACACTTTCACAATGCTTGTTGAGTCCAAACCTGAACATTATTAACAGACATTACAATTATTATAAGATTAAAAGGAAACACACACACGTTAAGCCCTCCAGGTGAAGAGAAGCAACCGTGTGTTATAGATTACGTCAGTACCACGTCTGTTACAGTGAGACCCAATGACAGAGTGAAAAGGGTTGGATCAGGTCAACTGGGGTGTTTTTGAACTCATTATGCATAAGCAGGGCAACGCAGCCCAGGCAGCTTGAATTATAGTCAGAAGTCCTGTCTGGTGTTTTGGTATGCAGCTACTGTTTGTCCACCACTCTCGTCCAGACTGAAATATCTCAAAAGCTGTCTGATGGACTATGATGAAATGTAGTTCAGACCTTGATGTTCCCCTCGGGATAAACTCTAATAACTTTGGTGACCCTCTGACTTTTCACGTAGTGCCATTGTCAGGTCAGCATTTTTGTTTATGACCAAATACCTACAAAACTGAAACATTCCCCTCAGCCTCAGCTATTCTTTGTGTTTAATGCTAATTAGCTAATAATAGCACACTTTGGTGAACATGGTAAACATTATAACTCCTGAACATCAGCATGTTAGCATTGACTGTAGCATGCTGACGTGAAGCAATGCTGTGACTGAGTCCAGTGCAAATGTGCTCAACCTGCGCAATTTACGAACACAACAGGTCCCACTGAATGCCCTCCAGACGCTCAGTAGGAACAGTTCAATGGTGAGATTTGTCTAAAATATTTAAGCAAAGAAGATCCACTTTAAGGTAATTCTTCCAAAATATTGGCAACTGGTGTTTCATTACATTACTGAAGTAAATAAAACCAAACACTCGCTGTAAATGTCTAATCAAAAGACAGAACAGTGCAGCCTGTAGTGATTTCACAGTTCATTGAACATAAAGTTCATTATTCAAGTTTAATGAACAGCACAGCTTCTAGTTTGTTTGCTGTTTCTAAATAATCAGATATTGTGTTCATTGGAATTTCTAGGACCATAGATAACTACTGTAATTCCATGCAGCACTTTGTACATTGAGGGTGTGCCAACTCTATAGAAGCTGATTTAGATTATTGTAGAATAAACGCAAGGCCATGTTTTTTTTCCCCACCCCACCCTTCCTTGTGCCCGCTGTAAATCCTATTTGCACCATGTTTACCAATGCCTCACATAGAATTTTCCAACAAAACTGACCGTCAATATATTGAGAATGTCCATGTCAGCACTAATGCAAATTACTTGGAAAGAAACCCAATGGAAAATTACAAACATTCTTTTAAACCCCAAACATGTTGGTAAAATGAAATCAGGAGCCTGCTGGAGAAAGTGTGCAGAACGATCTGCAAACCATCTGTATTTGCAGTGAACAGAAAGACTGCAGTACTGCCAGTATTACCTGAAGACGGTAGACATTCATACTGTTAAATATTCTTTTGGTTACGGCAGAATCTTGGTTTTGATTCCTTCAACACAGATCTTGTCAGGACTCAGTTACCTTCATCCTCTCCCTCCTCGCTCATCTTCCCCTTCATGGCTAAAGTGAAAGGAGTCTCTGTCCTAGAGGGGCGTCTCTGGGGACTCGTCTCTAATCATTTGTAGACATCATTGGTTCCCCTTCAGTTTAAAAAGGTGAACGTCAGCTCACCTGTGTTTTGTACCTGAGACGTTGCTACTGTTAGCGTTATGGTGCTTTCAGACCAAAAGCGAAGCGAGTGTTCGGGGCGGTGAGTTTACATACAAAGTCAATGCAAAGACACGTAAAGCCAGGATTTCCTGTCGGGCGGCGCAAAGCGACGCAAAGGAATGAGTTGAAAATATTTTCAACTGCATTCCAGCAGCAACATTAGTGGGACCAGTCCAGACAACACACAGATGTGTTGGCACTCCTCATAGGCCCACATTTAAAACAAGACAGTGATTATCTGTGTCTCAGTCAAGGTTTAGTTTCATCTCTGGACTAATCCAAGGTGGAAAGCAATGGATTCACATTGACTATTAAAATGTTGATTAGCAGGGCAGACTGGGCAATATGGATGTACATCTTTCAGTAGATAATAAACATCACTTTTTCAGTCAAGTCATAGTGTAAATTAGGACTGGACAATAACACAATAACAATAATTATCTAAGTATAATTTTCTTCAATAACAATATAACAAATGTTCAATAAATATTCAATAAATGCTTGATCTTATTCAGTTGAATCATGAACGAATTAGCACTTAGTTTTTCAGTAAAGATATATATTTTGTTGAGGGAGAAAGGAAGAAAAATATTTAAGTTAATTTTATTTGTGCACATTTGCTGAAAACAGATTTTATCAGAATAGTTCTTAATATTCTGTTTGTGAAGTGATCCACAATTAAGCATCTGGTTTCTTCAACTTTCCCTAAGTCTCAAAAATCAGCTTTTAAACTCAATAGAAGTAATGAATTGACATTTATCCAGATCATTTTCGATATCAAATGATATGAATTTTTTTATCGTCATAACATTTTTTTCCACATCGCCCAGCCCTAGTATAAATAGTATTTTAGCTTAAAAAATGTTGAAGGAAACTGGGGGAGCCTGTTTGAATGGGCCTGATGCCGCTGCAACATTTATATCTAGAAAGTATTGATATTTATAATTTTAAGTGTCTATGCTTAGATTTGTCAGTAAAGTAGATGCTGGATCATAAGCCAGTACAAGCCCAGTTGATCCAAATCCAGTACCAGCACAGACCCAGTCCAGACAGACAGCCTCAGCTAGCACGAGCACAGCCAGAGATGTACAGCCAGCAGCGGTCTTAACAGACTTTATGAGGATTTTTCTAGAAGAGGTTTCCATTCAGGCGTATTACAGAGGCAGACTGTTTTAAAGGAGAGGTAGTAGTGAGAGCACTGTGCGTGACTGTGCAGCAATGGAAAATTGTGTACATCGCTCACAAGTCAGGTAGGAGGGCCATGGCAGAATTCTTCTTAGGTGGTACCACAGGTATGTGTGCTTATGCTCTGGTCAAATCCCTTTCTGACATGACACTGGAAACAACAGTAGAGACTGTGGTTAATGCACTAACCATCACAGGTTTAATGCCACTTGACTTGAGAGAACAAAGTAACTGGAAATTCAGTTCCAATTTGCACAACACTTCAATATAAACCTGCAGTCTATGTCTGTTAGTGTATTTTATTATTTGCTCGATCTTCCCGTAAATACATACACAACATGGAGAGAAAACACACACACACACACAAAAGACAATAACCACTGTTAACTCTGTATAGATTAATGCACTCCCTGGGAGAATGCTGGATTAGTAATTATGGTCATGCACACAGATAAAGATATTTTATGGACTGGAAGACACACGATGACCCAGCGTCACACACTGCTTACTGGCCTGATCATGGGAAGAATTGAAGAGAGATTCCACAGGCGATGACCCTCCTAAACTTTGTCATTACCACCATAGATCCCCATTATAACGCAGAGGGCAATTTAGGGCCAAATGCAGAGCAATTACCCAACCACAACACCACAGAGCTGGAGTTAGAGGTTAATATTCCTCCTGCAAGTGAGTGTGAAATGCCCAAATGCATGAAGAAAGAAAGCAACATGAAAAACGATCAGAAATATCCATTCATTACAGAGACTGCTGACCTAGCTAGCGGATGCATATAGCGAAGAAAATCACTGAGGAATAGATTCAATCTCCCTTTATCTTTCTTCAGCCCTCTGCCTTTATCTATTCAATCTATTTATCTCCCACTGCTTCCTCTATTTGAGCTCTTATTTCATTGCAGTGATCATTCTTCTATGAGTAATTGTACTGTAATATAACTTTTCCTCCTCATTCCCACTTCTCTCTCACCATCCCTTCAAATTTACCTGTCATTTTGGTTACAGTTGAGGAAGCTCTCACACACAGCCTAAGGTAAGTTTATGATTTTACGCTGCAGGATTTTATAGTTTGTAATAATTTGCCCTAAATGGAAAAATCCCATTTTTAACACCGCAAATTTCCCACATGCAGCGTTCCTACCTTTATTTGTTCCACTCACAGATGGTAGCAGATGTGTGCAAAATGCAAAGTTGTGCAGCAATGTTGACAATTTCCACTGAATTACCTTGGCTTTTGAGCGATGGGTACAAGCTGTGGCTTTCAAAGAGCACAGCGAGCAGGCTGAAGAGCTGTGGCGCTGCCTCCATAAAGACAGCCTTATTGTGTTCTGGCTTTTCAGAGTCCAAAAGGTGAGACTGATTAGAGGTTTCTGGAGACCTGGCCGCTGTCTCTGTGAGGTCAGATGTGTTTATAAGATAAAAACATATCAGATCCATGTAAATGCTAAACCAAGGTTTATTTGGTTTGATCTAATCTTTAACAAAGTAATATCTAAATGAAAGTAGTGTTTTGCTGTAATTTGTGGTTCCTGGTGTTTTTGGATACTTTGCTATGGTTGGTTTTGGTACTGTAAGTCTGAACAACTGCTCATTTTGCTCAATGGAAAGTGCGACATCTGAGATGACTGGGATGAGGGTACACAAAGTCTGGTGAGATCTGGAGGCAGGAAGTGTAAGCATTGTAGCTCACCCCGAGGCTACGAAGAGAAGAAAAAAAGAGACGTGTCAGATCAATACCTGCCTGATGGACAAAGAGGTGGAAAGCAGAAAGTGAAGAAAAAGAAGGTGCGCACACTCAGTCTCGCCCACGATGGACGTGGGTGTCAGTCATCATTAGATCCATGGTAATGGGTGAGGAGGTGAGTGTGCTGGGAGACGGAAGCATAGAGGTTGAGGTGAGGGCAAGAACAGAAAGAAAAGTGGAAGAAATGGAGAAATTTGAAGTAGGAGAAGTTTAGTTTTACAAAAAAAAAAACTTTCTGTCTCTGCCTCCCTCTGAATGTTTGTGCATTCTGCACCAGTTCCCCATTTGCATGAGTCATGGCTATTGTCATCATCCGCGAATGATGAAATGAAGGACGGCGTGCCTGTCAGCCTCTCTACATATTACAAACCTTGTTGGGAAATCTGGTCGCCATTTTTTTTTCCAAGGCTGCCCCCCTGGAACACATATATTATATCTATTCCATTTATTCATGACTTTTCTGTGGCCACAGACATGTCACCTCGAGAGATGGAGGCAAAAAGTAATTTTGAATCAACATCCGCAGCAGATGAAAGGCCTATTGTGCTCTCCTGCTCCCCTCACTCTCCACAAGAAATAAGGAATACAAATGTAAAGGCAGTTATGAGGAAAAAAGAAACATGTCACTCCCCTCTGCTTTTTACTTGTCTGCCCCTCTGTTCTCTTTCTATAGAGGTCTTGTATCATTTACAGAGATGGAGCGGTCTAGATGTGCAAGTTGTCCATTGCGTCATTCAAACAGGCTCTGTAATATGAAACTGCTGCATCCTGTTTATCTGTTTTCATAAAATCCAATATCAAAGTGTCTGAACAGCTAAAAACATTGTCCCCATTTTTCAGAAGCCAGTGCAGTGAAGAGTTTCAGGCAAGTCAAAGGCAGAAATAATATATCAAAGCAATTATCTCTATTGCTGTGTTTTTGCTATGGTCTTAGGTCTAATGAAATATCTTTTTGTTGGCATGTAACAAGAGTAAGAGTCCACAGCCATGCTAGCGATTCTATTAGGTTTTACTTGACAATGCTAATGCTAATATTAAAGCTCGGGTTGACAGTTTATTTCAGAAGCATTTTTTGTTATATTTGTTACGTCCTAACAGCAATCAAAAAATAAAATGCTCTGATACAAACATTTAAAAGTCCAGTATCTGTGGCCGTCTCACTCATTGCGCATGAATACTGTAAGTGTTTTGGAGGGAGGCCTTAAGGGATGGGGTGACTTTATTAATTAGCACTAAACATAAAGGATAGCGGATGGGCATGACACTAGGTTTGCAGGAATTTATCAGGTCACCCTGGGGGGAAATGAATGTCTGAACCAGATTTCTTGGAAATCCTTCAAATAATTCTTGAGACAGCCTAAACCACAGTCATTGAAAAACATCCTCTGGGCACCATGAACAGTGTCTGTACCAAATGTTATGGGAATTCAGACATTTCACCTAAAGCGAAAACGTTTTAATAACTAAAGTTTAAATATCTCTATATTGTCAATTGAATTTTATTTATATAGCGCCAATTGACGCCAACATGCACTCAATTAACTGGCGCAATATTTGGTACAGACATTCATGGTGCTCAGACAGTGTATCCCAACAACTTTGGTGGTCTTCAGACTTTTAATCTGCCACCAGTATCAGGTTCATATTTATAGTTTCGAGTGAAATGTCTCAAGAACTATTAGCGAGTTTGTAAGGAAATTAGTTTCAGACATTCATTTTCTCCACTTGACAAATTGTAATAACTTTGGTGATCCTGACTTTTCATCTAGTGCCACCATCAGGTCAAAATGAGTCCAATACTATTTTATTTTATTTGCAAGTTAGACAGTGTGCGGGAGTTTTTCTTTGCTACTTTTGACTCTCCTGTTCCTCTCTGACGCACCAGTCTCTCATTATAGATGTGCAAAGTTATTTATTGTGGATAGTAAGATTGTCCCTGACCCAGGAGACCGGCGATCGGTTCCTGAGTGAAACAAGAATTAGGCCCCCCCCCCCCCCCCCCCCCCCCCCCCCCCCCCCCCCCCCCCTTTACTGCTAACCTTAACCATCATTAATAATATATGCATGTTAACCTCCTTTGTGTTGCTTAGGTGTATAGAGACTGAACAGTGTGAAATGACACAATTCAGTGTAAACGGCTTGAAATGACACACAAAAAGCTTAAAATGCCTTGACACGGCACGCCAAAATGTTCTTAAAAGTGGCGTGCTATTTATACGCCATTCCATGATATCATGTTGTCAGATCAGAAAATGCCTGTGTGCGTCATCCTGGAGGCCAGTTTTACATATTTTGTTGTCTAATTTGGAGGACTTTGGTGTAAAGGAGAATGTATCCACTGTTACTGTTTCTGGATCCTTCATCAGGACTTTGGCACTTAAGTGATTCACAGGGAACAGCCCATCTACTGGTTTAATTTCTATTAGCTCTACAGTTAATAAAAAACACTGAATGGCCCAAAAATGCCCTCAGGGCGGCACACAAAGTTCATCATTAAATATTTCTTCTGGTGGAGATGTTTAAAGGAACGATATATAAAACACAGATCCTATATCCAATCCCGAGGTAACTACTGCTGAATCATTAATGCTGAGGTGCAGTGAGTTTGAGCTGAGGGTCTAACATGTCCCAGTAGTGTGACCGAAGTCACTGAACCCTCTGAATACTGCATATCCATGTTCTTATTTATTCAAGGAGGTCACCATATTAGGTCTCTATTTATCTCTCTCTCCTGTCCTCACTTGTTCTATTCACTAAGCCATTTTTAAAAAAGCACTTTAACTGTCTCCACAGACTGTGTGTATTGTATTTAGGTTGGAATTTAAACTTTTCCACGCTGCAAAAGACTTTTACGAAACACTTTCTGTGTATTAATACATTAAATCACCATTATACCAACTCATCTTCTGCTTTCATTAACCTCACCTCATAAAGAGCCAGAAGAAGACGCAATGAGAGAAGTCTGCGTCGTGATGGAGGAAGGTAGTATAAAATTCTGCCGGTGAGATATTGCAGCCAAACTTAATAAGCTCTGTTTAATATTAATGTGCATTCTGCAGTTCATTGACGCCTACACAGCCACATTTATGAGGACAGAAAGAGATAATCATTAAAAAATATGATCCTATAATCAATCCACAGGCTTTTAGCTGTTACATTTCTCTTTTTTGGGACACGGTGTTCTTGTTTGTGTATTGGAGAGAGAACATGTGCTTGTCACCTGGATGTTAGCATGTGTCTCTTATCATAACTGCCTACTAAAAGCAAGCGGTTCTGTTTGCATGACAAATGTGCAAACACAATAATAACAGCACGGTCCATTACAGGACTG
This sequence comes from Micropterus dolomieu, assembly GCF_021292245.1. NCBI lineage: Eukaryota > Metazoa > Chordata > Actinopteri > Centrarchiformes > Centrarchidae > Micropterus > Micropterus dolomieu. The sequence goes on from NC_060162.1 coordinate 2,746,884, forward strand.
TCTGTAGACTGTCTCACCACTTTCATTTATGCCCTGTGCGTGAGGTTTTGATACATATTTTAATGTGTAGTGTGCAAACAGTAAAGATGAGCCACACATGACACTGAGGATTCATGAGGGGGCACTTAAGTGGCCATCACGACTGCTGGGATTCAAAAGTCCCGTCATTATGCGTCTGATGAGTTTGAATGGATTACAGAACTCTAGACAAAGATGTCCTCTGTACAGTACTTGGCAATCATTGTGGTGAACCAAAATGCTGTTTTAATGTTAGAATAAACTTTGACAGGGTTCGATACCGGGAATTAAGATGCCAGCGTTTCCCATAAGTTCTCGCCACAGTCTGCTTTCTGGGAAAAACACCGGCGGGATCCTGGGATTTTATCATGTGTGCACTTTATGTGTCTGTCCATCTGTTCACGTCCTGAAAACCGTTATATGTTCTGAGACACAGGCTCCAAATCTCCTTAAAGCTTTCACACAGCTGTCGTAGATAAAGTCCAAATGTCTTATTACAGTATTCTGTCAGTCTGTGGGTCAGTTGGTTCAACACTTTTAGTCCACACTAAAATATCTCAACATCTACTTTATGGACTGGCACCACATTTTTACATTCAGGATTCCCTGATGGTGAAGCTGAATGACTTTGGTGATCCCCTGACTTTTCCTCTAGCGCCACCATGAGGTTTTGTGTGAAATATCTCAACAACTACTAGATTGAACTGGTTCCGATTTATCTTCCTGTCAGGATAAATTGTAATCATGGTGGAGATCCTCTGACTTTTCATGTAGCGCCATCATCAGGTTATGACCAAATACCTGCCAAACTAATGACATTCCCATCAGCCTCAGCTGTAATTTATGTTCACTGCTAATCAGCACACGTCAGCATGCTAACTCAAAACTTAGATTGTGCATGTTGTAAAAAGAAATCAGCTGCTTAACATGAGCATGTTGGTGGTCTAAGTGTTTTTCCGGTTTCCCTGTTTGTGTGAGTGTGTGTGTGCAAAGCACTGAGCAACGCAAACAGACTGAGTTTCTTCTCTCTCAGACCAAAACCTGAGGCACAAGCAAAGACAGCAGAGGTCAGGAAAAACCCTCTGCTGCTGCAACAATCATGAGACCACCTGTGGCTCCTCTGCACACCTGAGGCTCCTTCCACAATCAAAACCTGCAGTATTTAAACCCCAGCTCATCCTTTTCCAGATTGTCTGTTCACGTTACAGCCGAATTCTGAATCACATCCTGAATGTTTGAGCTTCTTGCCTGAAGTTTTTCCACTGACCTTTGCTCTTTTGCTTGTGCCTCTGGAACTCAGTCTGTCTGCCTTACTTAGCGTTTCGCCCATTTTTCTCCTCTGCCTGCCGGCTCAGAATGACAGCCAGCAAGATAACCTCAAATACCACTGAGGTTAAACAGCTGAGTTTCCCTGCCAGTCAGTCAGAACTGAAGAAGTCCTTTGGATGAGGGACGAAACGTCTTCCAGTATCTTCAACCAAGTCCAGTTGCCCTTGACTTTAACCTTCGTTGGATCACACTCTTTAGCACATTTTTTGTAAAGTTGTAAATAAAGCATGTGATTCCCCTTTTACCTCAGCCTCTGTGTCTGCAAGTGGGGCCATCGGGAAAATGAGCGAGACAGCTCTGTATGTAATAGATCTGAAATGTCCCTGCTGCTTAGCTTTGCGGCCCCCTCGCTGTACTGGAATAAAAAAAAAACTAAATACATTTTCTCCATTCTGCTTTCTATAAAACTGTTGACAGGACACCTTGAAATGTAAACAAGGACTTTTGTTAGTCTTTTTTCCCCCCAGGTTTTATATTGTAACGTTCCTAGAGACTAGACATTTTGTAGATGTGTAACGTCATCCTAAACCTAAAGAAAGTTACCAAGCAAAAGGCTGCCGAACGTTGGCGAGAACTTTGTGAAATAAATGGCTGCAACACAGATGACGAGCTGGCATCTTTCTGTTGGACTAGTCAGTAATATTGTTGTGTCTTGCCAGTTGTTTGGCTGTTAGCAAAATTGTTGATTTGCTAGTTTTTGATCATAAGTAATGTAATCATAACAAATGGCAGCCCGTCCTCACCATTAAAATGGCCATATTGGTCAAATATGCAACAGCTTATTACGACACATACTTACGCACAACTAATCTACAACTAAACATGCATTACATCTGCTTTAAACCACCAAAACAACACGCTGAAACGGCTCTTTGTGATTTTCCTTTCCGTCCACTGCAACCTGTGACGCCAGCTCTGTAGAGACTTTGTTTGAGGCAGGATCAAATCATTCTGTGGGGTTAGAAATGTGTTGGGTTTTTTTCCCCTTAAAGAAAGAAGAAAAATTACTTTTAAGAGGAAGTGTAAAAAATATATAACCACAGAAAATAAGACTCACATCTGATGAAGATGGCTGCCAGGAAAGTTTGATAAAATATAACTACAACAAGAAAGGAGAGTTACATATGGATCCCTGGTGGATTAGAAAATGTGGAAGGCAGGATGTGAACCGACTGTGTGAGCTGTGTGATTTGTGTGGAGTGGAGAATACTATAAATCCCATTTTCTTTTGTACTGTACAAATCACGATTTAAGAGAGTTAATGTTACCTGAAATTGTTCTAAATTCTCAAATATGCTGATGTTCAGATGAGCAAAAATTAGGATGATGATATTTGTTAAGTTTGCCTCAAAAGAAAATTAGGCAAAATGGATCATTTAATTGGTATTTGTTCTGATTTCTCCAGTAATTATGTACAGTGATTTATGAGTTTTGTTGTGAACAGTGACGGTCTGAAGATTTGCTTCTCTATTTTAGTACTTTCTCTGTTGTTTGGAAATGTACGCTGCATTCTGGTCCTGGCTTGTCTGGATTTATGGTGTTTTTTAGGCCCATTCACACACATTACATGCATGACACAATAATAAGAATGTCGTTTATTCATTGTAATTATGATTTTTATCTGCTGTGCTGCTCTTAAAAGGACGAGAACATCCCAGCAGGACTCGTGGGCCTCACATAAGCGCTGCTAAATGGCTTCCTGTACTTTCAGCTGTCACACAGAGCTAGCAGAGCTCCAACTGTCCAGTTAAAACAAGGTAGATTCAATCTTCTAATTGTTTAGAGGTGACCTGGTCTTGGCATTACTCACCGCCCCGTGCACAGCTGCAGCTTTATGGCCTCTATCCGCCTCTTCCCATACTTGGAATGAAGGTGTAAAGAAGAGGAAGAAAAATGAGCTGCACCATTGTTTGGAGAATGTGATTAGCTCTGGCTCCGGTCTGCCTCAACACACCAGTCAAATGTCTTGTAGCGGGAGGCCATGAAGAGCACGTATTTACGTTCTGTGTTTTAACACTAAGTGTGAAGCACTAAAACTAGCAGTGATCTGTATCTGAGAGGTTAAGCATTAAAAAGTAAAAGATTTGCTAAAAACATGTGTTTCTGGTCTTTCTGGTAAATATTTTGCTGATTATCAGGGTGTGTTTGCATTAAATTTGTAGGATACCACACATGACGTTTTGTGGAGCTACTTAGAGTTTCAGGAGCGGGAACACATCAATCACGTCACTCCTGGCATTTCCATAAACACCCACACAACCCATCTTCTACTCTTCTTTGCTCTTGCAATCTTCACCCCTTCCCCTCCCATTTCTCCGTCTCCTCATCTCCTTCTTCCTCTCTTTAGGGTTATGAGGGGGTCCTGGGTGCTACGGCGGATTTCCAAATCGTAGCTTCCCCACAACACTTTCAAAATATGGCTGTCCAGCAACTGCAAACCTTGCACATCTTTCTGTTTTGTTCGTGAATATATAATTTAAACACATCTGTTGATGGTGTGATCCTTGCTAGTGAAATATATACTGTGGGAGATAAACATTTTCTATATCATTAATATCTATATCATAAATCTGATGCATTTGTCCTTTACTTGAGTATTTCCATTTATATATTTATCTGACAGCTTTCTTTAATGACAAACATTTACATTTACATTTACTCATTTGGCAGACGCTTTTATCCAAAGCGACTTACATTTCAATCAATGTTTTTTCTCAGCTTCAGTGTGGAGTTTGTAGAAGTGGCTGATCATTTAGGGGTGCAAAACTAAGACAACTCCTAGTAATACATCTTCTGAGGGCTTTGAGAGCTAACATGGTGGATTCTGAGTGTTACTGTCACTTCTTGTGAGCGATCAAGAAATGTGTCATCAAACCTGAACATATCAGGAAGTATGATTTGGTATGTTGGTGTTCTCCTTCTTCTGCAGCAGTGCAACAAAGAGAACGTTTGGGTATCACTTCACACATTAATCAGCCATATGTCTTGTCTGACAACATCAAGAGAAGCTTTTCCTTGAGCCATTTCAAAGTTTACTTCATGAAATCTCCAGAGGAAGCACGCAGGAAGGATTATTCTTGAATCATCAAACAGGTGAGTTACTTGGAAGACCTTGAAAATATTCTTGTGTGTAGGTTAACACGAGACTGTGGGGAGAGCGGAGCTATTGAGGTTGAGATGCTGAAGTTGGGAATCTTGTTAAAGTTATGTTGCTGAATACGGCAGAGCAAGAATATCAGAAATTAGATGGACTATAAGACAAAGAGTCACATCTTTTTGGTAGCCGCTGACACAAGCAATTCTTGCAACAGGCCAGGACTCACTGAGACAGGTGTCTGTCCATCTCAATGTCGTTGCTTGTTAACCCTTTAAAGACTAGAATACAATTATCTTTACAAAATGATCATCAGATCATCATTTAACAATCTCACTGATTCTTGGAGTCATAACTCAGTCCAGACATGAGCCTATACATATTTTAGATTCAGTGGGACTTAAACTTTCCAAGGTTATCACTATCACCGATGGTCATCATGAATAAATGTCCATAAATCTGCTCAGAAAAAAAGATGCACTTTATAACTCCAGAACTTGCCTGAGAATCATCAGGGCTCTTTTCTCAAAACTGTATTTAATAAGAAGTGAAAGCCATGCAAGAGTACCTGAATTCATTAGACAGTGGCTTTACTGATTAGCTGGAACCAAAAACATTAGCTGGAGTCAGAACATTAGCGTAATTGGCTAGCTAGGTACAGCTGTTAAAATCTGCTATCAACAATTGCCAATTCAGCCGGCTAAACGACTATAAATGAGAAACCTTGGCTTCTATCTGTCTGAAATCGAAGATCTATTGCTTCAGAGATTACAGTAAATTTTGATGGTAAATCTGCCACCATTATCATTTGTAAACTGTAGATGTGATAAGGGACAGGGTGGACGGTCATTTAAGGAGAACTTTGCTCAATGCATTAAAAGAATCCTGATTAATATTGAAGTATTGACTGTAAAAGTAAAGTTGCCCTAGAAAAAGTTTCTACTTCATCAGCTGTTTGTATGGCGGCGTTACAGAGGTCATCATCACCCCTCTTCCAGGATGTGATGCTCATCTCACTTTAATCTTGTTCATCTCTTCCAAGTGAGATTGATGTCATGGGAAAAGCAGATCAATATCCACGTTCCCCTGGGGAGTGAGATTAATGTGGGACGAGGAGTCGCTTGAAAAGCAGTTAAGTGGAACACTTCCCCCCAAGGAGATCATTCACATCTTAATTAGCTGCTAATGGGACATAATGTGTGTGTGCATGTGCGCACATGTTCAGATGTGTGCATGTGTGTTTCCATCATATCAGCATTTAATAAGATTGAAATTCCCACTACAAACTCTCAAGTGGGCTACAAAATCCATCCCTGTCACATAGAATTACTAATTTATAATGCCTGGTTCACATTTCAGTGTTGACGATATTGTATTATTAATATTTGCACTCTGCTTTTCACTAAAGGAGGAAGATACACAGGGATCACAAACTAAAACCATTGCAAAGTTCAGTTTTTCTCAGCCAATTCTCGCATTTTACTGATCAATTATCACCCTCATCGTCTATCACAGTCTGTTTCATCCCCGCCTCCTCTTTAATAAAGCACAGCCTGGTTGTGTGCCGAGTGAGTGAATAAGGAAACTTGGAGAGCTGCCCCCAGATCTGCCCGTTGAGGCGAGTTTGAAGAACGTTCTTAAGAACATCATTCCCTGCCTGTCACATTAAAGCAGTACTCCAACAATTTAGTGTTGCACTTCCATAAAGCTGAAGGACTTGTGAGAGACAGGTTCACCAAGGCTAAAAGATTCAAGGATTCAAAGACTTATTTGTCACACAAACAAGATGTGTAGTGAAATGCAATGTGCCATGCTTTTAACCCTATCAGACCCAGAAGAGCACCAGCGTCCTGTGCACTGTTTATCTGGGGCGTGCATTTCCCCGCTCCTTGATTCTCGCTTAAACCAGAAGTCGTTCTCTCCGCCATCTTGCAGGCTGTCCCAAAGCTTTTATTTCTACTCTGAGGAGTGGGGAGGGATCTCTTGAGGTCAACAAGAAACATTTTTTTATGTAATTTATCATCATTTAAATTTAATCACACGTCAGGCTGATATTTTCCTGAGCGTTGGCTTCAATATGAGTTTCATGATTTCAGGTTCCCCTGAAACATTTAGAATCAGAATCAGTTTTATTCGCCAGGTATGTGGACACATACGAGGAATTTCACTTTGGATTGTATGTTGCTCACAATGTGCTAATTCAGGGGGCAGGTTGGCCCCAATGATTTTTTTTTTCTGCAGTCCTGACTGTCCGTTGTAGTCTGCTCCTGTCCTTTTTGGTGGCAGATCCAAACCAGACAGTGATGGTGGTGCAGAGGACAGACTGGATGATGGCTGTGTAGAAGTGGATCAGCAGCTCCTTAGGCAGGTTGAGCTTCCTGAGCTGACGCAGGAAGAACATCCTCTGCTGGGCCTTCTTGATGATGGTGTCAGTGTTGGGCTCCCACTTCAGGTCCTGGGAAATAGTGGATTCCACAGCAGACACAGGGCTGTTGAGTATGGTGATGGGGGGCAGAGTGGGGGGCCTCCTCCTGAAGTCCACTGTCATCTCCACAGTTTTGAGCGTGTTAAGCTCCAGGTTGTTCTGACTGCACCAGAGAGCCAGCTGATCAACCTCCCGTCTGTAGGCCGTCCCGGATGAGGCCGATGGCCGTTGTGTCGTCAGCGAACTTCAGGAATTTGACAGATGGGTCTCCTGAGGTGCAGTCGTTGGTGTAGAGGGAGAAGAGCTGTGTGGAGAGCACACACCCCTGGGGGGCGCCAGTGCTGATAGTCCGGTTGCTGAATGTGATGTTCCCCAGTCTCACCTGCTGACTACTGTCAGTCAGGAAGCCTGTGATCCACTAATAGGTGGAGGCTGGTACAGTGAGCTGGGTGAGTTTGGTGCTGAGGATGTCCGGGATGATGGTGTTGAACGCCGAGCTGAAGTCCACGAACAGGATCCTTGCATATGTGCCTGGAGAGTCGAGGTGTTGCAGGATGTAAGTCCGAAGTCCCCAAGTCCCAATTCATCACCTGAATAAAACACGCCAAAAGACGCCATGATCATATTCTACGTTATTCATTAATGAATTCACAATCAGAATATCAGTAAATGCAGATTCTAATAGTGAAGAAATAATATAAACACATTCTGCTAATATAAATGATGATGTGCTTCTGAGCAGGACACAGTTTAAAGAAACAGAATGCATGTTGTTGTGCATGAGCAGGTGTTTCTTACAGCTACAGAGAGAAAACAGGCTACTCTGAAAGAAAAACGGTGAGCTTTTATTATCAGCACAGTGCCTTACATCAAAGGTCTCTACAGCTAAATAAATAATAAAACAGACAAAGAAGTATATTAATACTCTCGTGTTAAAGTAAAATCTGTCTGGCACAATATGGTATCCAGCTCATCATACTCTATACCAGGCTGCTGGGCAGGACAAGTTTAAAAAAAGTCTCTACAGCTGTTAGAGCCGACTGACAGCTGATCCAGCTGTGATGAGCTGACCCCGTCATCAAAAACGGACATCACTTTATGTGACACTTCAGAGGATATCTCATTCTCCTAAAAACACATTTCCTCGTTTCTTCTCTCCTCGAATACTTTTCTTGGGAAAGACGCCAGTGGGTGAAATGTGGATGTCATCAATAGACCCCAGATGTAGCCTGTGTCTGTCTGTGATGGCCTGAGTGGAGGTGTGCCAGAGCCAGAGCCTCACCAGCTAGATCATCATCTCCTGCAAAGACTCTGCAACACTCACCTTGCTACATCGTAGTACCTGCTCAGTCACTCTGCGGCACAATACACTATTGTAGCTTGTTGTCTGTTAACCCCAGCCTACCCGTGTTTCTCCTCTCCTTGCAGTTCTGTCTCCCCTGCCCCAGTTCCTGTCTGCAGCCTTCTCCCTGTTGGCCTTGCCTCTCTTCCCTCGTTCCCCACTTGGCTCAACTCCACTCCAGACTCCATCCAGCCTCCAGTTCGGTCCTCCACGCTCCCAGGCTTGCCCTCAGCTCAGTCTCGTCTCATATCAGCCCAAGAGCCCTGAAATAAAGTTTCGTCTAATTTCTAACTCCAGTGTCCTGCCTCTCTGTGTCTCGCATCATTTCACTAGCTCAACACTTTTGCTTTTGCTCACTATGAGTAAATTTTCACAGTTGGTTGTAAACTCTGTGTTTTTATAGCAAAAATTACAACTGGGAGCTAATAGTTCTTGTCCGTTTCACCCAAAACCTCACAGATTGCATTGATAAGTTGTGTTACTGTTCTGTAATGAGTTAAATCTGCCAACTTCACAATTCTAATAAAATGCATTTTATATTTGCTTTAGTTTAAAACTGGAACTTTAATTACGAAACAGCATTATCCCAAATATTTTCTTAATGACAAAATCTATTAATAACTGTTTTGCACCATCAACACTGACAGTTTCCTTTATCCTGTAATATAATAAACTACAAAATACAACAGCCGTGCCATGTAATCAAACTATTGTGTTTTTGTATTTCAAAAACACTAAAAATACTATTCCATGAAATCACTTTGCAAACCTTCGGCCTGTTTCATCTCCCTTCACTGGAACACTCACTGAGCCGATGAATAGACAATGTTTGAGAGTAACAGCTTTTCTCCACCTCGTGAGTCATGTGACAAATCTGACAATCAGTTAACACATAAAATATTCATAGATCCGTGGGATCACCCAGATGGTTTGTTTTAAAGTAAACAACAGTTCATTGTTTAACCAACAGTTTCTTAATGACTTATATTTGTCTCCTAATTTAGTTTCTTAGAGTTTGGTAATGGGGCGTCACGGTGATACAGTGGTTAGCACTGTCGCCTCACAGCAAGACTGTCTCGGGTTCAAACCGTAGTCGTCTCAGGCCTTTCTGTGTGGTGTTTGCATGTACTCTTTCATGGCACTGCAGCACGACGTCTTTAATGATAATAATGCACATATGTGTGCCTTTACCAAGTTACACCATCTCATGGCATTATAACGTTATATTGTACAACAACAACAACTCTAAAACGCTTCATTTTGTGTCTACAAAAACTTACGAAAACTGGACGTTGCAATCAAACATTAGTTACTCAAATAGTTAGCTGGAACATTACATAAATTGGTACATGGTTCACCAAAACAGGAACTGAAGGAAAGCTAGGCACCTACACGTTTCTCACCTTGACCTTCTTCTTCGGGTCTGGAGACCAATCTCCAACTAGAAAAAGTACAATGGAAGTCAGATTTCCTACTTGTGAACTCGGAGAAAACAGTTT
>NC_060162.1:2756690-2772017 GCF_021292245.1 Micropterus dolomieu
GTTTCACCCAAAACCTCACAGATTGCATTGATAAGTTGTGTTACTGTTCTGTAATGAGTTAAATCTGCCAACTTCACAATTCTAATAAAATGCATTTTATATTTGCTTTAGTTTAAAACTGGAACTTTAATTACGAAACAGCATTATCCCAAATATTTTCTTAATGACAAAATCTATTAATAACTGTTTTGCACCATCAACACTGACAGTTTCCTTTATCCTGTAATATAATAAACTACAAAATACAACAGCCGTGCCATGTAATCAAACTATTGTGTTTTTGTATTTCAAAAACACTAAAAATACTATTCCATGAAATCACTTTGCAAACCTTCGGCCTGTTTCATCTCCCTTCACTGGAACACTCACTGAGCCGATGAATAGACAATGTTTGAGAGTAACAGCTTTTCTCCACCTCGTGAGTCATGTGACAAATCTGACAATCAGTTAACACATAAAATATTCATAGATCCGTGGGATCACCCAGATGGTTTGTTTTAAAGTAAACAACAGTTCATTGTTTAACCAACAGTTTCTTAATGACTTATATTTGTCTCCTAATTTAGTTTCTTAGAGTTTGGTAATGGGGCGTCACGGTGATACAGTGGTTAGCACTGTCGCCTCACAGCAAGACTGTCTCGGGTTCAAACCGTAGTCGTCTCAGGCCTTTCTGTGTGGTGTTTGCATGTACTCTTTCATGGCACTGCAGCACGACGTCTTTAATGATAATAATGCACATATGTGTGCCTTTACCAAGTTACACCATCTCATGGCATTATAACGTTATATTGTACAACAACAACAACTCTAAAACGCTTCATTTTGTGTCTACAAAAACTTACGAAAACTGGACGTTGCAATCAAACATTAGTTACTCAAATAGTTAGCTGGAACATTACATAAATTGGTACATGGTTCACCAAAACAGGAACTGAAGGAAAGCTAGGCACCTACACGTTTCTCACCTTGACCTTCTTCTTCGGGTCTGGAGACCAATCTCCAACTAGAAAAAGTACAATGGAAGTCAGATTTCCTACTTGTGAACTCGGAGAAAACAGTTTTCAGTGAAGTAGCAGCAGAATGACGTCACACAACAATGGCAGCTCCCATGGAAGCTCACACTGTGAATGGTAAACCATAAACTAAAAGGCAAAGTAAAGTATTCAATTAAAATAATACATAATATTACCAAATACTGAAACTTGTTGCATGTAAACTGATGTAGAAATATTTTGTCAATGTTGTTAGGTAGCTGGTTACAGTAAACAATCTCTGAAAGTCATCTTCTCTGCCTAAACATGTTCAGGAAAATGTTCAAAATGCCCAGAAATGAAAACATTTGGAAATATAGCCACCAACTTTTGCTGACTTTTGTCGATTACCAACTGATGCAGCTAGAAGGATGCACAGTTAATGAGTAACATACATTTATCACTTGTTTTTAATAAAATAGCCATCCGTTTAACTGTGCATCAACTTGCCACAAAAACATTAGTCAGTCAGCCATGTTTATTGTTTACATTTGGCGTCATGCACCACCATGCATCTGAAACATTTTGAGGTCAGAAGTCAGATATTTCAAATTTCCCCGTTCCTGTCTGGAACGCGGTCTAAGTGCTGATCTCAAGTCACGTAGACTTCTCACAAAGTATTTTATAGTATTTTTAAAATACAAAACACTGAAGTGAAAAGATGAAGCTATTTTCAACTCTATCAAATAGAAAGTACAAAATCTTATTCTGTATTTGAAATAGATATTTTAAATACATGTTTATTAAATAACCTACATCTACGTGGGCTATATTTGTCTTGAAATCCTGTGGCCCTGCAGGCTAAACACTCAAACAATTATGTGTTCCTCCCAACCCACAGAGGACATTACACAACTGTTTTAACATTATAAATAAAATGTCAATACATTTATGCATCAAGACACTATTTTAACATTGTGGTTCTAATTCTACTCTACGTTCACCTGCATAACAGACTATCAAACAGTTCCCGCTTGGTGTAGAAATAATAAGAGCTGCCACATACATTTCTGAAGTGGCCCACTCAAAAACTATACAGTACACTGAGGTATTGTCAGGATGTGAGTCAGATGGTTACACAACATCTCGTCCTAAAGAATCACTAATGTGTAAATGTGGATGAAAAGGGACTGTCTTCCTGTCTTTGTGAGCACATCATTGTTGCTCTCTCTGTAGGCCTGTGCTGGAAGTTGCTGGGGCAAAGCAGCAAAACCGACTGCGCTCCGACTCCAACAGATCGGGCTGCAGAGAAAGAGTGGGAGGACACTCTATTGTTCTCTAAAACAGAGTTTGTCAGACTGTGTGAGTCAGCCGCTCCTGTCATGTAACGGTTAAAAAAACGCTTTGTTTTTTTCCTGCACTGAGGTGGCGTTCATGAAGGTGATTAACACCAATTAATGCTCTGGGGAGAGGATGAATGGCATCACACCTCTCTGCGATGGAGGGCAGCTGTTTAACCAGCTGGCCTATTTCTACATTACTGAGAAAATACACAGTGGGCCACTATGGGTGAATAAAATGTGTTCTCCCAATATATGAAAAAAAGAACACTGATTTGTAGTGATGAGAAAAGCTTGGCGCCAGGTCCCCAACACTGCCAATGCATATTAATGTGTGTGTGTGTGTGTGTCCATTTGTTATTCACATTAATATGAATCCTTCCCGTTTCCAGCATTTATTATGTGCTCCAGATATCCTGTGAGCACCAGAATCAGATTAAACCAGATCAAAAGGTTAACTGAGGGTGACGTCATAGCTTGTTAGAGCAGAGGAGAGATGTAACCAGATTGTCTTCTGATATTTTACACCACAACTTAATCCTTGATTGCACCTCCTTATTCGTGTGGCCTGACCCCGAGCAGCTGTGGCTCTGAAAGTGAACACTGAGGACGTTCTTCATTGTTGATCTGTACAATGAAGTCAAGTGTGCACGAGAAACCCCGTTTCCTAGAAAGTATGTTTATATACCACAAATAATAATAAAGTCAAAATGTTTTTTCCATTACTCTTTGTTTTATGACCAAAATTCCTGATAAACTAATTACATTTGGTTGTGGCAGCTGTGGCTGTTGGCGTTTCGATCCCCAGCTCCTCCTGTTCACATGTCGAAGTGTCCTTGGCCAGGACACTGAACCCCTAGTTGCCCCAGATGGTCAGACCAGAACCCTGTGTGGTAGCTCGCTGCCATCGAGTGTGTGTGTTCCTGTTTTACTGTAGTTTGTCTGCCTCTAGTGTCATTGTGCTGTTTTACTTCCTGTCCTTGTGTTTCTGGGTTGATTGTTTGCACCTGCCCTAATGTGTTTCACCTGTGTCTCCACCCCCTCAGTTATGTAGGTCTCACTAGTGTCTAATTGTCAGTTTATTATTTCTACCTGTGTTCATACCGGTGTTTCATCTCGTGTTTCAGGATTATCCACTTGTTTAACTTGTGTTTACCCTTCTTTTGGATATATTTTCACCCGTTGGTTTAATAAAACTACCACTAAACTATACAACTAGACAATACAAGATGCAGACATCTTGTATTGTCTGCATCTGGGTCCATAACCCCTGTTTCCTGTGTCCGGGCCATGGCAGACCATAACAGTTTGTGCATATTAAATGGGTGAATGCGCTGACAAAACCTTGTAAAGAGCTTTGGAAAAAAGGTGCTAGACTGTATAAATGTAGCCGTTTTCCATCAGCATCAGCTGTAATTTGTCTTCGGTCCTAATTAGCAGATGTTCGCATCCAAACACTAAACATTAGCACATCATTATCTGCAGTAGCCTAATGTATTGCTTTTTGCTGTAACGCAGTATTATAAAATTTATATTATATTATAATATTATACCCGTTACAATCTAAGTAACGCACATTACAACACATTTTAAACAGAAATTAAGTGGTGTTTTGTTTTTTAATAATTCACCAACACACTGTCGCAGTGTCGGAAGATTTCAATAATCAGTGAAGTTATGCTGCTGTACCTTGTACGTAAAAGCGCACAGCATCTTTCTTAATGGGGAGATGACTGATCCTATTTCACCCATCCGCAACCCACCCGCTATTAATCATAAAGCTAGGTTTATAACAAAGACCCACCCGATCTGCAGATATATAACTGCGATCTGCACAAAACCCTCTATGCATGCACATACAGAGGGCTATATGTACCAATAGCAGTGAAAGTAACTCAAAAGTAGTGTTAGAGACTAGAGATGAGTAAAAAACTACAGTAAACCTGAATTCATATTCAGGATTCATGCCAATCCCCACATTATATTTTATTATTTCAACCTGCACACTAGTTGAATTTGGCCTAGAGGAAGGTCAAGGGGTCACTAAAAACATGAGGACCAGCTGCACAGGTTAGGGAAATGATTTATGCTGCAATTATGGTTTGTGGTTGTGGAGATATTTAGTGAACTGGCGGATATACTGAATGACGGACAGGCCTTCCTCATGGGGTCAGTATGCTCCAAATAAAGCACATGTTCACTCTCTAACTATCTTTTTTTACCCTTCACACAACTACTTTTGTAACTTTTCACGTGAACAACCCAAGTGCAACACCATGAACGTCTTTCAGGAGACCCTGTCGGAAAGTGTGCTCCTTCCAGAGTCTTTGAGCTAGAGTCCAAGTCAAGTCTCAAGTCTCTGAGCAAGAGTCCAAGTCAAGTCTCAAGTCTCTGAGCAAGAGTCCAAGTCAAGTCTCAAGTCTCTGAGCTAGAGTCCAAGTCAAGTCTCAAGTCTCTGAGCAAGAGTCCAAGTTAAGTCTCAAGTCTCTCGTGGTTACAATGAATGCTGTATCACCTGCTGCGTTCAAACCAGGCTGCTTATAAAACTGCTTCGCTATAAGGGATTCTGTAACTGTAACCTGTTTTTCATTTACAGAGCACAACCATGTAAGGTGCAATGCAATTAATGACAGCTTATACTAAGCTATATACTATACTATAACTAAATAAAACTGTAACGTTACGTGATCAACAATAAACCTGTAGCCTGTTTTTCACTTACAGAGCACAACCATGTAGCCTAATGATGGATGGATGGATGGCAGCCAGCGGGACGTAAAAGTTTACGTTAATCGACCACCCCAAGTCTGCCTGGTGTGGTAGACCCCAGCCTCTATGGATCTTGTACTGAGTGCCTGTTCTTGTGCCGCCATGATTAGTGCTTCTGTGCTGTCCTTTAGTCCAGCCTTTTCCAGCCACTGGTAGGATTTCTTGACATCAGCCACTCCTTCTATTTGTCTGTGGTTCATGCCGTGCAGCAGCTTGTCCCTCCGTGAAGGTTCTTCATCTTCCTTGTCCTCACCCTCAGGTTTCTGCTGCCTGAGGTATTCACTAAGCCCTGCATCTTTGGGGGCCATCTTCCTGATGTACTCCTGGATCTTTGTTGTTTCATCCTGGACAGTGGTCTTGACACTCACTAGCCCTCGGCCTCCCTCGCTACGCTTGGTGTACAGTCTCAAGGTGCTGGATTTGGCACTTCCTTGCTGCCTCCTCATGGTTTCCGTTAGCCTGCGGCACCCCAAGGTATTTGTAGCTGTCCTGATCATCGGCAGTGTGACCTTCTGGTAGTTCAACCCCCTCGGTTCTGATCACGCTTGTCCAGTGCGAACGACGTTCCAATGTCGTTGCTGTTTATCCTGGTAGTGTGGATCAGTGAGTCAATGTCTCACTCATGTCTGCCGTTGTAATGGTTACTGGATCTTGTTCTGGGAGATACCTGGAGACTGTGATCCTAGAGATGGTTGGCTATAAGACGTGTATGTATCTATATAATATGTAGAACGGGATGTGACATTTTCGTTTCTGGTTGCAAATTGACCCCAATCCCTCGCTGCATGCAGAGTCCAATCTGATTCAATCTGAGGATCTTTAATGTGTAAGCAGTTACAGAGAGGGGGCGGGACTGACCTCTCGTTCAGGAAATAGACCTATTGATTGTTTATACTATTCTTTTACAACTGGAAAAGAAAAGGGGAAATGCAACTTGTATGTAGTGAGTGTGAGAACAATGACAGTGAAATTAATGGCAGTAAAATGTTCGATGAAAAGCTGTATGGTTTACAACTTTGTGAATTGCTGTTGTTAGTCTTCTGTAGTTTGTTGTAGTTTACAACCCAAACTAATTCCTGTCCAGTCTGCTTTTTTCCACCCCATACAAGTACATTTTGCCTGGCGAAGCCCAGTCTGAAGGACAAAAAGGATGAGAGTGTATATCTCTCTCTGTGTGCCAGGAAAGGATAGAGATATGAAAATGGAGACAGGTGTTGAGGGGATTGTGGAAAGTGTATCAACGGGGGGTCACAGAATTAGAATAACTGACTAAACTTGCAAGAATAAATCATTGAATATCATTACAATAGGTTAATTGAGTGGTCAGCTGGTTGCCAACTATCTTTTGAAAATGTGGCTGTGTAGGAATTGGTATTCGGTCTGCTAAATGAACCTCCATCACTGAAGAGACCTTTTCCACTCTGGATTAATGCCTCTTAGACTGTGGGAGGTAAAACTCGGATGTGAGATTCTTGTTGCCTACACTAAATGGAAGATCAGAGACGTATTAAGAGTGTACAGACACACTCCACTTTTGGCATCTACTCAATGAAATTTGTTATTTCTTTTCTCTAAAACATTAATCATCAAAAACTATCAATTGTTCTTCAAACAGCTTGTTTGCCTCCCTTTGCGTTATTGCTTTTTGGCCTGTTTCCATTTTCCCTCCACCTCGTTCATCATTCTTAACATTAGCCTTCTACTTCTTTGTTCTTGGACTATACATTCAGAAGCATGCACATTTTTCTACGGTGTAAGATACTGCGTGAGGTCAAAGGAACGGGACGTGTCTCGATTTGGTTTGAAAGGGGGCACACTGTCAGAAAACGTGTCCGAAGTCCTGTTAATCTTCCTCCTGTCAGACCCAGAGGCTGACTAATTAACCTCTTCTTCTCTCTCATTCCCATTTCTTACACCTCTAAATGTTCTGTCGATCAAGAAGTTTCCTTACGTTTTCACATTAAAACCTCCTACTACACTCTCTGAACGATGCCCTTTTTCTTTTTCCTACATTTCCAGCTACAGCCTTAATATTATGGCTAAAAATAAATTCCCCCCAAAAAATGACACAATCACATTCACTTTTATTCTTTATCAATATAATGTATTTGGACAGCCTGCCTGCTTCCTGCATACACGCACATCTTCTTTCCCATCTTATTAATGCTTCTAGTTTGGTTTGTTTTGGAGACTCATCACAGAAATGGATAGCTTTCATCATGAGTCAAACATGCAGTCTGTCCAAGCAAATACTTTAGTCCCCAGAGGTTTGATCTTACCAATTGAATTGACGGCTAGACATTTATGCTTATTTCAAAAGAGGCATGCAGGGTAGTTTGTGCCAGAGCTGGTAATCCAGGAAAAACTGCAATCTAGGATTTTTATTAAAGTTATTTGATTATTTGTTGTCTCGGTCATCACGCTAACAAGATTCTCAGTGATTTATCTCAGCCCTAAGTGATTTAAAATTTAGTTTAAACGATATGAAACCTCATGAAGGCAGCAGCATCTGCAGGACATTAAGTGTGTTTTAAATTTTCTTTCTTAAAAATGGACACACATTGCAGCTTATGCAGGGTTTATACAGTATACTACAGTTGGTTATAGCCTGTCCCTGAAAACTAATGCACTAATGGGTGATGTGATGCTATAGTGATGGTTATATGCTATTATAGAAGATATGTTACACCATATGCTGTTGCATTGATTGACTGATTGATATCTTTTACTTCAAACACGTAAATACATTTTAAAAAATAGAAAAAAATAGTGGTAAAAAAAAATAGATGATCCACAAAATAAACTCCATAATTTCCAGCACTGCTATTTACATGTGTGAAAAAGAGTAGGAAGAAGTAAAACTTATGTATTCCTACCCCTTTATAACCTTACTACCATATTTAATAAAAAACTAGCTCTGTCTAGAGAGATAATTAATCTATAATCAAAAAAAATACACATTCAAAAGTTATATTCACATACATATATTCACACATACACAACTATATTTATACACATTCTTCAAATTATTCAATATAAGCCCAAGTTATTGTTAGCACTGTATTTCTCTGTACCTCTGGAATGTAATTTCTTTGAACATCTTTTTAAAATGCAATATGTTTGGACGTTTCTTTAATTCATTATTTAGTTTATTCCACAATTTAACGCCACTGACAGATAAACACAAACTTTTCCTAGTTCGAAAACTAGGACTCGCCGTAGCCCCCCTTTCTTTCAGAAAATCTTTTCTGTATACTGCCAGGCAATAAATTGTTTCTAGCCTTGAACATAATTACTGCTGTTTGAAATTCAACTAGATCAAGTACTTTTAATGCAGTAGACTGTGAAAATACATGCATGCAATAATGAATGCAATATACATTTCAAGAAAAGAAATTGTAAAGCTTTGCCTTATTCATGCATCGTTCACCAGTCTCAAGTGGTTATTCAGTATATTTTAAAAGAAAAAAGGTTTTCCTCACAGTATCCAGCGATACTGCAAAACCGCCGTCTGTACCCTTTACATATTTAAACAAACTGTATGCTGCATTTAAAGCAATTAAAAGTCTCCAACATTAATTCACTTAGCCCACACACACTACTGAAAACAAATCTGCAGCAAGTTCTGACCTCAAAGGTTTCTCAGATCATTAAGTCCATACAGCAACACAGCTTTAATTGAATCTCACATGAACCTTACGCGTAAAAACATGATCAGAGTGTCAAATACCAGTCAAGGTTAAGACCGAAGAACTAAAATAAACCTGTATTTACTTGATGTGCAGAAACATGAACTCAAGTGAACCCAGTGGAGGGGAGTTGTTTTTCTTGTATTTTCCATTTATCACTTGGCTTATTATCAGAGACATTGCACATGAACCATTACTGTAAATGTTGATCAGCACATGCTGTGACAATTAAAAATACAGAGATAACATTTAAACAACCATTAAAATAGGCAACAGTTCAAGTTTAAATGTCTAGTGAGACTAATTAAAATAACCAAAACATATGTGATGCCCTTTTTCATCTGTTTTAACAATTTCACACAACAAATTCAGTTATTTTGAAGCATTTGTAGTGGTGATTGCATCCTTTTTTCACATTCCCATCAACAAATCAAACATTCAAGTATTTTAGCTCATTACAGAGCAACCTACCATAGTCAATTCCGCAAAAACTGTCATCTTGGATTTTGGTGTGTCAATGACATAATTTGCGGGATGCATTGTGGGATAGTTTTGGTACATTACAGCTAAAGGTAGGGGTAAAAATGAATGGAGAGACAACAGTTTTAGGAGTTGGAAAGTTGAAGAATTAAAACAGTGTCTGTTAGATTGTGATATCACATCACAGGCAGAAAGAAAGACATTTTAAATATCACATTGCCAAGCAGCTCTCCTGTCAAAGCTCCAGCATTTCTTGCAGGTGTCAGACAACATCCTACATGTATTTAGTATATGCGCCTCATTTTAAAGATGTGAAAAGGATACTGTGGACTAATGTCTATCTATTATATATCACCAAAAAAATAGGAGCACTTGATATCGCCATCGTTCAAGGTGATTACACCCAAATAGTAATTAATGTAGATGAAGCGTTATTCTGTCAAATCACGGTATTTTCAACCAACTCTGTAACAACCGCCTTGACTTCTCATGTGACATGAATGCTTTCAAGTTGTGAAGATGGTAATCTCAGCCATCCATCACACATGAACACGACATTAGAGTCATGCAGCTCTCCACTGTTCAGTGATGATGCAAAATACTGATGACCTAAACTTTCTATTTGTTCTTCCAGAGCATTAGTCTTGTTTCCTCTGTGCACATTACCTTTTCTTTACATGTCAGCTGTGGTTTAGATGTGGTGAGGTCTTGTTTCACTTATTTAATCTGTCCAGTTTCTTCTGATTAAATACCGTTTTTATGGTCTGGGCTCGAGCCAAAGAGTTCATAAGCAAAGGCTACCTTGAGTGCCTCCATGTATGCCTAACCTGAGGGCATTTTATTGGGCATTTTACAGGAGGTAAAAGAATATTTATTGGTTCACGAGCCACGGTCTGTAAAAATGTCTGACATGACCCATTCGGATGGCACTAAAATAATGGAGACGCTCTGGTAAAACCTACAATTTATCACCTCCCCCCTGCACAACCTGATCCAAACAAGGCCAAATGCCTACTTGGCTTTCGACGTCTGCAGATCACTGTGCTGTTCACACTACGTGAGTGATCGGCAGCATACTACACAGTCTGACAAAGACTCTGTCACCTGTTGTTGAAAATGGACGTAGGGAAGAAACGAGCAGTGCAAGCTGTTTGCATGCTGATTTGTTCTGATAAAACACACAAAAAAGGAAAAGACAAAGAATTTGGGTTGAAAGAATGGATTAGAACACGCAGGCGGCAGGGATTGAATTTGCTACAGAGAGAGTTAGAGGTGACCTCACCCCTTGCCTCCCTCTCTCATTGGCTGTGGCTCGTGGCAGCAATCACTGCCAGTGACTTTTCACACCACAGGATGTCGAGTCGGCTGGCAGCTCCAGATATTTAGCATGCTGGATATCTGTCTGGAGTCTGAGATGCCTTGGCAAACCTCTTTGATGCATTGTTGAGTAGTTCATGTTATGGCAGAAAATTGTTTCCTCTTACATTTAATCTTTTATTATTACTGTTATTATTACTATTATTGTTTATTTCTTATATATATATTGTGTTTTTTATACCTTAAACTTTTCTCTCAATGTTAACCTTTTCTTATACTCATTATTTTAGTCTGTCCACATGTGCAGGCTTTAGGTCAGAGCTGTGAGATTGTTTTAGTGTTTTCCCTCTCTTGCTGTTCCTCTCCTCTCCTTCAATGTTCCTTCAAGGCTGGGAGAGGATCTTTGTTCCCCAAAACACAGAAACCTACACCTGCACACGTGTTATAGTACTTCTCTGTTTATTCTCTTTTATTAATAAATTCTGCAAAGACAACGGTTTGTTGTTCACTTCACTTATTTGCTTAATCCTTCACCAGCAATATACAATTCCTACGACAGTTCACACATAATGATCGACTGCCGAGCTTGCCTAGTATGTATTTATGCATTTGTAGGACCCATGTTTTCATTGACATTGCTAGCTAGTTAACTCTGTTAGTCTTAAAGGCTTTGACAGCCCCTACGAAGCCCTTTACCCTAATTCTAACCATCACTGAGTGTGTGCCTAAACCTAAGTCATTGATTGTGCATGTCGACCGGTTAACCCTACATCTGCACAACAACCTCCTTCATGTTGCTGTGCATGACCACCTCCAGTTCACTAGGTGATAATCTAGGGTCCCAGAAATGTGGTCCTAGGACCGCGGGGGTCTTGAAATGCAGCTTCTGGTACTGCAGCTATACAGCATAGGATCACTCGCTGATTTTCCCCCGATCAAGGGTTTTTGTCGGTGTGCTCTGTGACTTGCAAATTGGGCTTAAAATCATGTAACATCAACAAGGCTTAACTCTCTTGGCAAATGCCCTTAACCCATTTTCAGTTCAGTCCTTTCTTGTGTTTCTGCAATTAAATCCGTTTGTGTCACGAAAGAAATAGTGAAAACATGCCAGAGTTAACTTCTGTCATCATTTGTGCAAAAAAAACATAAATAGGTCACACCCTCTCAGCTATTAGTGCTATTTTCAGCTCAGCACTGTCATAATCCATCTCATCCAGTTAGGATTGTTGTGTAACTGTCCTCATAATATGTCAACAGATCAGCCAATGAATGGATGATCTTTAAACAAGTCTTTTGATTTAATGATATAGATTGCACAAACGTTTAGTGTATTCTTTTTCATTTTTTCATTATGCCCTTTGGGAGCCTGCATTAGTCGCTGTGTACTTCATGCAGGAGCTCTGCAAACTGTCTGTGACTTTAGACACCCACTTGTCTGCCTGGTTAATTAAAGGAGTTATTGACCTGTTGTCTGTCTTTATGTCATCCTTCAGTCAAGTCGGCTGCTGCTCTTCATTACAGCTCTACTGATGCCTGGGGCCTTTCAAAATTATATTTTGGTTGTGATGATTTGTAGGATTAGGTTGGACTAGTATAATAATAATTTTATAATAACAAACTTTACTTAGCCTTTTAAATCAGATGTTACAATAACAGTGCTCTCTTATTCTAAGATTTAAAGTTTGTATACCTCACTGTGTGGAATTTACTGTAAGGTAACATGAGGCTGCTGTGGCACTGAAAACTGAATCCCTACCAACTGTGAATTAATGAAAAAACTGACAGCAGGAACATTGACTAGCTACATTGACAAAGAAATTGTGCATTGTGGATTGGTCACATCATGGCTGATACCCGATCCTCCTAATAATCCGGGTCAACAGTGATCCAGTTTATTGGATCAGTGCATTCCTACTCACATTGACAATGCTAACTTGCTTTTGGTTATGTTCCAGATCCTCTACTTAAGTCACCACACTGTAATCTGGCAGCGGGCCAGATGTTATTGTTGGTGGGCAGTTTTGGCGACGGTCCATAATCACAGAGAGAATGAACGTGTTTCCCTTGTCAATATTTGTATAAACTTTATTTATGTGTGGTTTATAATGGACTGTGGTGCAGAAACAGTGACAGTGTTTCACACACTTGGCTCACATTTTCCATGTTAGTGGCCAAGTCACAATAACATATGATTTTACTAAATAATTACATGCCATTTATCTGACGCTTTTATGCAAAGCAACTTACAATTGCTATATACATCAGAATCAGAGGTCACACACCTCTGGAGGTTTAGTGTCTTGCTCCACATTGGTGGACGGGTCACAGTGGGGGATTGAACCCAGGTCTCCCACACCAAAGGCATGTGTAGTAAATATAATTTCTTTATAAACACATCTAAAGAAACCTAATTTCCTGACTGGCCACTCTCTGCTGTCTCAGAAGAGACACCTTTTGTGCTGTGTCAGCCACCGTAGCTGTCCTACGCTTTTTGAAAGGTTAGTGGGCAGGGGTAGACTGGACAGATGGTTGCAATTCACAACCCTCACCACTAGACGCCACTAAATTTTACACACTAAAACTTTAAGTAAATGTAAGTAGGTATAATCAGAAAAAATGTACTTTAAAGGTTCAGTGTGTAAGTTTGAGTGACATCTAGTGGTGAGGGTTGCAAATTGCCCCCCCTCCCCTATCCAAGCGAGTAGTATAGCTACTGTGCCTGAGACAGGAGAAAGACGTCATCTATGAGATAGCAGAGAGTTGCCAGTCAAGAAATTAGGTTTCTTTAGATAGATATATTAAGAAATTATATAAATTATGTAAAACCAATTTTTTTTTATGTTATTTTTACTTTTTAATTAATAAACAACAGTGCTACATGATGTCTCATACTCATACTACATTATTTTACATGTTGGCGCATCTAGTGCATCAATATGACCACTGATAGATGACCTCACTGTTTCTGCACCACAGCCCATTATAAACCTCATAATACATGAAGTTTACAAAGGCATTGTCAGGTGAGGATCAAAGCTCCTATCACTTTGCTTACTTAGATAAGCAATCTGCAAATCCTACCAAAATGTCTTTTTTAATTTTTTTAAATACAACAGAAACACAAAGTAGTGCTGACAGCCATAATTTGATCTTGTAGTAAAACAGTGCAACATTTTTAATTGGCATTTAGCATGTGAAAGTATAAATTACACATTTGTGTGCACAGTGGGAAAGCAATATCCAATAATAATATAATGCAAATTTGGAAAGTCTACATTATTGGTGACTTGATAGGGACATGGTCTTAAGAAGAAAGAAATACATGTTTTCCACCAGGGCAGTAAAATGTGAAGTTTAGCTGCTGATCTGAGCTTCCCTGCTGTTACCGTTTTATTGCCAATAATATTCATCAGCGGTTTGTCTCAGGACGGTAACGGCGCATTTCTGTCCACCTAACAAAGCCATAACAGAGCGCTGGAGAAGAACTCCATGAAATTACAATCCAACTACATATTTTACACCACAAGCCAAAGCCAGGGCTGGGGAATAAACCAATCCAACTAAGCTTACATGATTTTTCTACCAGGGCAGTAAACGTTTAGCTGGCTGATGCTTCCATTCTCTAAGTTAAAGTTACAGTTTTATTGCCAATTAACTTTACTGATCAGTTGATTGTCTCGCTAACATAACCGGCAAAGCCAACCCACAGGCTGGAGAATAAGTAGGAGACATGAAATTAATCCAACTACATATTTTATACCACTGACAGGGGAAACACCTCGCAGCTCTCTGTGATTATGGCCAGCTTCAAGCTAAAGCTTTCAAACAGCTTTCATTTGCATCGCTAATTACCTGTCCAGCAGACAACTGCAGCTCCGCTTTGAAAACATCTGTCCCACATTATAGCTTTCCATCTGGGAAAATCCACAACTGCCGTCAGCTGTCTGTATCTGTCCCGACTCCGTCTGGCTTCATGGTATAAAGATCCACAGGCTGTCGGCTCTCGTGCTAAATAACACGTGTTCTCCTTCAGTTGCCAAAATGTCACTTCTCTTCTTACTTCTAATAAACCAGAAGACTACTCAGAGACTGCATATTATTATTATTATTATTATTCCCTCTTCTTCTTCTTCTTTGTACAGATTCAGTGTAGTGACGGGCGTCTACATTTCTGGGTTAGGGTTATGCAAGCAGAAGAAGAACGCCGTGATGACACGTGCTGTTTGTTCATTGTCAGCTATAGTAGAAACATGACGGCAAAATACTGCAACATCCATAGAAGGGGGTGCCCGCAGTTATGTAGATAAAAATGGCTAATTCTAAGGTAATGAAAACATAACGGTTCATTATGTAAGGTCTTTACACTCCACTGAAAACATAGTTATGGATATTATATTGCATGTCTATCGATAGATCCTCTAAAAATATTACACACTGAACCTTTAAGTTTATCCTGTGACTGTTCAACTATTATATATTAGATTTTTATTAATACTCGTGCATTTATGTAAGAAGTGTTTCATATCGAACTGAAATCATTATTTTCATTACGGATTCATCTGCAGATTATTTACTCAATCAATTGATTGTTTGTTTGATTTATAAAAATTCTGAATTCGGATTTCAGTCTGGACCAAAGTGGTGGACACACTTCACAAACCATCCAGCAGGTAAGTATAATGGAGGTTACAGCTACTGACCCAAACATGCAGGTAAATGGATCTCATCTTGGTAATCATCTAGTTTTACAATCTCAATTTA
>NC_060162.1:2772037-2783162 GCF_021292245.1 Micropterus dolomieu
CCGCTTTGAAAACATCTGTCCCACATTATAGCTTTCCATCTGGGAAAATCCACAACTGCCGTCAGCTGTCTGTATCTGTCCCGACTCCGTCTGGCTTCATGGTATAAAGATCCACAGGCTGTCGGCTCTCGTGCTAAATAATAATAATAATATAATAATAATCCTTATTTGTAGAGCACTTTTCAAAAACAAGTTACAAAGTGCTTTAACAAGTGTAAAGAATAATACAAAAAAACAAGATAAGAGCATGAAAAATTAATATAAAATTAGTAAAATACAATAAAATAAAAGGGATAAAATAAAGTCAAATAAGATCGGGAAAGGCAAATAACACATGTTCTCCTTCAGTTGCCAAAATGTCACTTCTCTTCTTACTTCTAATAAACCAGAAGACTACTCAGAGACTGCATATTATTATTATTATTCCCTCTTCTTCTTCTTCTTTGTACAGATTCAGTGTAGTGACGGGCGTCTACATTTCTGGGTTAGGGTTATGCAAGCAGAAGAAGAACGCCGTGATGACACGTGCTGTTTGTTCATTGTCAGCTATAGTAGAAACATGACGGCAAAATACTGCAACATCCATAGAAGGGGGTGCCCGCAGTTATGTAGATAAAAATGGATATTATATTGCATGTCTGTCGATAGATCCTCTAAAAATATTACACACTGAACCTTTAAGTTTATCCTGTGACTGTTCAACTATTATATATTAGATTTTTATTAATACTCGTGCATTTATGTAAGAAGTGTTTCATATCGAACTGAAATCATTATTTTCATTACGGATTCATCTGCAGATTATTTACTCAATCAATTGATTGTTTGTTTGATTTATAATGTATAGTATAATATAATAGTATAATGGAGGTTACAGCTACTGACCCAAACATGCAGGTAAATGGATCTCATCTTGGTAATCATCTAGTTTTACAATCTCAATTTAATCACAATTTTAACAAAATTTGTGACTTTAAAGCTATTAATGCTATTCTCTATAAATATGAGCTTGAATAAAAATTGTACAAAACATGTTTCCCACATAAACTTCTGTTCCCTATTAGGATTCATGTCAGTAATAAAACCAGTTCCCTGGCTGTAAAAGAAAGGAGGAGGACATTTAGGGAAGGAATAAAACAGTATCCTGAAGGGTAACAGAGCACAAATGGTCAGGACAACAGATGGTGACATCTCATCATGAGGAATGTGCACAGACATTTTGAGCCATTGGCTGAATTTAAAAAAACAGGGTCCCTCGCGGTCGTCTCACACATTTTTATATGTTCCAAATTGTCTTCCCCTCAAAGAATAACTTTGCACACACATATTGTGAAAATTAAATCCTGTGTGACGGTGATATAGAGATTTTTGTTTTTTAATTGGGCCCATATGGTTCTGCAACACCCATTATAAAGCTTAATTTACAAAGTTACATTAACCTTAGCTAAGGACATGTATTTTCTTATTATTATATGACATTCCCAAATGTTATAGATATATATTATAGATTTATATTTCTATTACTCCATTATTTCTATTACTCCATTAAAGATTGCACAATGGATGTGTGAGATGTCTTTTATTGCCCATTTTATCTTTGAGCTTATAGTCTTTATTTTAATTCTTTTTTAATTATATTCTAGCCTACATGAACCAGCCTGAAGCCTAAGAATGTAACTTTCCCGTGTGCGTTGCATTTTTATTAAGGTAGTACCTTTCTCGTAATAACAAAGTGAGAAATACTGCATATCTGTACAATGTAATCTTGTTAGAAGCTTGAATGTTGAAGAAATGTTTTTAAAAATATGTAAAATTGCTTTAAAATGATACAATAAATAACAATAATGATAAGCTTTACTTATATAACACTCATCAAAACAGTGTACAAAGTGGGGGAGACCAGGGGGCAATTGTAACATCTCAAATTGCACCAGTCAGAAACGAGACAGAACAATGAAACTCATCATACACGCTCTCCGTGGCCATCCCTCTGTGCCTGCCAAAGGACAAGCCAATGAGACATTCTTATCAAGGTTTTTTTGAGCTATGAAAGTAATTTTGTTCATCTACAGTATTTTTCTCATCCTGTCTTAACCATCGATGCCTATGAATTTAATTTTTATGACCATTCTGTTGTCTAACATTTGATATCTTTGTCAAACATTAGCTCCATTGTTTCTAGCTAGCAGGGTAGCTTGTCATGGGGAGTTACACCATTTAAAATAGTGTCTGGCTTAGAAAGAACGTCACTAGGCCTATATATATTTTTGCTTATAATTTTAGAATAGCGTTTGTGATCAGTTTAAATACCTGTCTATATTCTACATAGTGTGTTTTGCAGCATAGTCCAATAGTTAAATCGTTGGCCTTTTCAGTATGGGAACCAGGGTTCAATTCCCACCAAGAGCCAATTTCTCATGCTTTAAATATCGTCATTGTCTACAAATGAGAAGTTATCCTAACTTTAAATACTGTAATACTGTCAACATTATTTTGATTTTTGGTTTTTAATACTAGCATAGTATTGAAGCTCAATATAGAAAATAATAGACAATATTAACTTTGTAATAATGTCAGAAAAGTGTTTTCAGTTTAAACATTTATGTATACGAATGACCTGTAGCTTGGCAACTCAGTGAAGGCTGTTACCTTGCACCACCTTTTTGAGCAGTAATATCAATGGATCTTAAATTGTTTTAACTATATCTATATTCTTGGTAGTTTATTTTGATCCTATTTGAAGGAATTATGCGTGTTGTTATCGCCCCTGCATGTGGGGGCAGATGTAACATTTCACATCTAGTGTTTGAATCAATATTGTGACTTTAACATTGCTTGTAAAAACATTTGATGACTGTTAGCAAGTAAAACACAGATACAAGTTACCTCTATAAAAATATCTAATTAGTGCAATACGTTTTTGAGTTACGACAAAGAAACCAATTGCAACATTAATCACACATAAAATACAAAGAAAATCACAACGGGTAATAAAGTACAGGTGAAATAAAATACAGAATGAAAGAATAAGGATTACATAGAGTTTAGAAAATGTGTTCCACAGGACATAAGGAAAGATGAATCAAGGAAACAATGATAAAATGATTAAATGACAGCTAACAATAGTAAAATGACTGGCAGCTCAGATAAAATCTGAATATGCTTTCCAGTAAAAACACGTTTTTAAAAGAGATTGAATAAGAAGAAGCAGACCCCGTCGCCTTTCTTTAGGCTCATAAGGAGTCAAAATATCTAAAATGATAATTAAAAGCCTTTAAAGTAATCAATAAAATCTTAAAATCAATTCTAAAGCAAACAGGGAGCCAACACACAGGTAATATGATCACAGAGCAGAGCAGCTGAGTGCTGTACAGTCTGGAACCTCTTCGGGGCTTATTGATTAAGGCAAGTGAAAAAATATATATATATTTAAAAAAATTGAGTAGTTTGGGTTTTAGTAATTTTTTTTCATTTACATTTCTTCGTTTTTGTTACTTCATTTAAAAAATGTATTTTTAAGTTAAGAACAGGAAGCGGAACAAAACCGGAAACACGTGTCGATGACGTCGATGTAGGAAAACAAAAACAAATCGACGTCTTGCAACACCTCTGTTGTTGTGTTTCACACTGTTTTGTCGTGTTTACTGTTTTCAGAGTCTCTCTCCGGCGGCTCCGGTCTGTGTTCATGGTGAGACTTTACATATTTCAGACGGTCGAAGTGAAAACGAGACGCCAGTTCAGCTTTCACCCCGATGCTAACTGAGCTAGCTAACTGTAGCTAACGTTACAACAGTGTTGATCAGCTGTCAGCTGAAGACGTCCAGAGGAAAATGAAGTCTCTTTTCTTCCTCTGTCACAGGTTGTGCTTTGTGTCCAGCTGAAGCTGTAGTTTACCGGTAACATCACGGTAGTTCAGGAGCCATGGCTCAGCAGAGAGGAGTCAACAGCCTGCAGTTCAACCAGGACCAGAGTAAGCTAACTAAAGCTGAAGTCTGCATGTTGGAACAAAGCTTTGACATATATGTATATTTGTTTTTCTTCTCTTTCCACAATTACAGGCTGTTTCTGCTGTGCTATGGAGACAGGGGTCAGGATCTACAACGTGGAGCCTCTGATGGAGAAAGGCCACCTGGGTGAGTGGACTTTACTGTCAGTAAAAGGTGGGGTGAATTCAGTATTACCATAATTTTTATGTTACATTATATAAAATGCAACACAACATGAGTAATATAGGAACAAACGATTATGACATTGAGAGAAAAACCACAAAACAAGGGCAGAAAAGAATCAGAATCTGGTTTATTGCCAGGTTCAATTTCACAAATGAGGAGGTATTTTGGTGCTTAAATGAACATAAATATAGAATTATAGAAAAAGTAAATGGATCACACAGGTAAAAGTGGGACGGGAGGAACTGGGAATCATACCGCAGATTAATGGACCGTCTGTTCTACTTCTTTCTCAGCCTCCCCATTGCGCCAAAATAATTGTTACATAAAAATCCTCTTAAAATACTTTTTGTTTTGTTTTGTCAGAGCTGTGAGTTTGAGGTGTGTATGATTAGTCACCCCCCATGCTGCTCTAATTACCTGCTGTAATTAGGTAGTTATGTTAAATCAAGTCTGAAAAGAAACCTTCACATTCCCAGAGTTTGTCATTTTATACTGTGCATTCAGACCGAACGCAAATTGAATCTTCCCGTCGCATGAGTTTGATCACTAGACTACTCGCCTGATGTTCTCATACAACGCGGGTAAAATGCAAGTTTATGCGAGTAAACACAACAATAATAATTTTAATAAACGGATTAAAACTGGGGGGCGATGGTGCAGTAAGTGTAAGAAACATGCCTTTGGTGTGAGAGACCCGGGTTCGATTCCCACTGCAGTACATCCAATGTGTCCCTAAGCAAGACACTTAACCCCAAGTTTTTCCAGAGACGTGGACCTCTGACATAAATAGCAAATGTAAATCACTTTGGATAAAAGCATCAGCTAAATGAGTAAAATGAAGCCAAAATAGCTACCGATTTGTTAAACTAATGAATTCATGCTTAGTCAGGTCTTTCAGCAAGTTTTTAAATGCTTGTTTTCTGAATAGAGGTCGGATTGATCAGGGCAATGGTCTGCTAACTTTTTTTATAGTAAAGTACAACAATAGCTGCAATCAAGTAACAAACACATATTTTCAGGACAATCTAAACGCAATCGCAACACAGCGTCACGCGACTTTGTGACGATAGGAAGCAATCTGTCGCATGGCCGCACGCTTCCCATCACACCCACCACGTCCAGTGTGCCGCCGGGCAGGAATTTGCATCTCTTTGTGTCTTAGTTTGGCAGGTGACTACGTAAACTTAAAGCTGGGGTAGGCAACGTTAGAGAAACCAGCAAGAGACAGCTCGAATTTATCCAACTGAAATAATCTCCTCCCTTTAGGCCTCCCTCCAAAGTCACTCCCCCTAAACACACTGGTCCTGCAACAGCCACAGATACAGATTTTGTTCTTTTTGTGTCAGAGCATTTCATTTATTGATTGCTGTTGCGATGTAAAGTTAAGCTTCTTAAATATGTTGCCAAGCCCAGCTTTAAAAGTTCGGTGTGTTTTAGTTTTAGTGGCATCTAGTGGTGAGGGATGCGGATTACAAACAACGGCTCACTTGCCGCTCACCCATCCCTTTGAAAATGAGCAGGTGAAACTACGCACCCGATGACATGGCGGCGCAACATGGCGAGGTCCACGTAAGAGGACCCGCGGTATATATAGATAGAAATGTCTCATTCTAAGGTCATAAAAACGTAACAGTTCATTATATATTATTATATACACCACTGAAAACACAGTAATGGATATTATATTGCATTTCTGTTAATAGATCCTCCTGAATATTACACACTGGACCTTTGAGGTACAGCAAAATTAATAATACTTATACTGAAAGTAATGCTAAGCCTGCTGGTGATAAAGGTCACAGGGTTTTCCCGCAGCGTTTGCAGAACCAGCTACTGTCATTTGTTTTATTACAAAGGAAGAGGTCAAACATTTTATTATCCACGTCCACCTGTGATATTAATTAGTGTGTACGTGTGTGTGTTTTTAACCAGACCATGAACAGGTAGGCAGCGTGGCCCTGTGCTCCATGCTGCATCGATCCAACCTGCTGGCCGTAGTTGGAGGAGGAATAAATCCCAAGTTCTCAGAAATATCTGGTGAGTTAGATGAAGACATTAATTATTATTATTGTTGTTGTTATTAATAAAGGATATGTTCAGATTTTTTCAAAGTATGCTCAAACAGTCATTGGTTGTTGTTATATTTCCTCCTCTTTGTTTTGACTGTATAGTGATACCTTCATAGTGTGAAATTCCCTTTGTTTCTGTGTTTCTTTGCCGTGTCTTAGCGGAGGGATACGTCACATGTAGGTTTGTTTCCAGGAGAAACACAGACGATAAACATACACCCGACTACTCAGACGAAGATACTGTTTACTAATTCAGACTGCAGCAGCCTCATATTAGCTTTGGCTGAAGATGAATGTGGATTTTGTCCTCCATCTTTTAAATTGTAGTTGATCTTTGAACGGATTCACTTAACAGCCACTAATAACTCTTTAAGTGCACATAAGGAATCTGAATAATGTACTAGGAAATAATATCTGAACCTATCCTTTAATGGCCAGTAAAAAAAGATTTCCCATCTGCTCTGGTGGGTCAGATCAGAAAACTGCTGGCCTCTAGACAAGTTGTACTGGTCCTATAGATTAGTCAAATGATCCATAAATGTTTTATAACAAAATACACATTATTTATTATTATGTTATTTTAATTTAAACAGTCACAAATGTGAATTAGAATTACAGAATTAATTGAAAACTAATAGTATCCCAAAAGTGTGGGACTGTGTGCTGTCTGTGTTGTGTTCATTTCCCCTCTTCTTTATCCATTTCCACCTCTTACATATTTCTAAAATCCTGTTTAACACCTACTCATTAACAGTGAGTAACCATTGAACAAAATATTCCTCGGTGGCGTGGTGCATGTACTCCATCACAGAGAGTCGTGAGTAAAGAGCAGCGGGAGTTGTTTGTTGATTTTTGTTAGTGCTTTTGGGTGCTGGTCTAATCTAGACTCCGACCTCTCTGCTTTTTCATTTGAAGAAAGTGTAAAACTACAAATGAAGTTTTATTGCTTGTTTCATTTCAGTGCTGATCTGGGACGACGCTCGGGAGTCACGGGACCCCAAAGACAAGCTGGTGCTGGAGTTTACTTTCACCAAACCGGTCCTGGCTGTTCGCATGAGGCATGACAAGTGAGTTTACTGTTACCACTCGCTCAACCTGTAGTTCCAGCTACGTGAAATACAAGTAACAATCAAATATAATAAATAAATAGTTGTCTTTGTTTTGTTTTTCAGGATCATCATTGTGCTAAAGAACAGGATCTATGTGTACAGTTTTCCAGATAACCCTGTCAAACTTTTTGAGTTTGACACCAGAGATAACCCCAAAGGTGAAGAGTCCTTCTCTTGTTCTGTACATTTTTCTTCCATCATGTCTGATTCTGTAAATTGTTATTTTTTTTCCAGGCCTGTGTGATTTGTGTCCCAGTCTGGAGAAACAGCTGCTGGTCTTTCCAGGTCATAAATGCGGCAGCCTGCAGCTGGTTGTAAGTTACGAACACAGAGAAACGCTTGCATGTATCAGTTGTTCGTATTAAACGTAATGTTAAAAAAAATATTGTTTTCTCCAGGACTTGTCCAACACCAAGCCTGGTACATCATCTGCCCCTTTTACCATCAACGCCCACCAGAGTGAGATCGCCTGTGTGGCGCTGAACCAGCCCGGCAGCGTGGCGGCTTCAGCCTCTCGCAAAGGAACACTCATCCGCCTGTTTGACACAACGACTAGAGACAAGCTGGTGGAGCTGCGCAGAGGAACCGACCCGGCCACGCTCTACTGGTACGCACTCAAGTAGTGACGGATTGTGCGTGCGTGTGCGTGCGTGCATGGTTAAGGAGTCAGATGGTCAAACAGCATCTGAAACCCTCACCCCCTCCATATGTTGAAATTGGGGAGATGTGTCCAACAATTTGTTTAAATTTCCAAAACCGAGAATACGAGTATCAGGTGCTTAGAGGTGTGAGCGTTGGCGGGATATGTATTGGATGAATAAAGATTTTAACCTGGTGATGGCGCAACATGGAAAGTCAGAGGATCACTAAAGTTAACATTCATCCTGAGGGGAACATGAACGTCTCAGCGAGGGCTGCATCCAACAATTATTTCATCGATTCATCGAGTAATTGGATAAAAAACACTTTTGCTTGGCGCCCCCCGGTACAGGGATCAGCTGTGTAGCAGACACACTGTACAGAGTTGTTGTTTTCTTTTAACTTGAAATAATCCCATACTTTGGACACTCTTTCTCTTCTTCTACCCTCGCTATTTTCTGTCTCTTCCTCAACTTTGCAATCCGTGACATCGAATCAAGTCGTCTTCACCTGTCCACAGCGTAAGCGCGTTGTGCCGCAGTAATAAGTCTCTGCGCTGTATATAGTTATATGAATTAAATGAAATGTATGGATGCAAAGAATTTAAAATTTCTCAAATTGTTTCACCCTAGTCTCAACACAATTTGATGTTTACATCTGGACCACAGTAGAGCTGCAACGTTTAATCAAATAACTGATTAGTTATCAACTAGTAAGTTAGTCGCGAGCTATTTTGTTAATCGCTTAATCAGTTTGAGTCACTCTTTTGAGTCAGAAAAAATATCTGCTTCCGATGTGAATATTTTCTGGTTTCTTTCCTCCTCTTTGACAGTAAACTGATCTTTCTGTCTTTGGGTTGTGGACAAAAGGAGATATTTGAGGGCGTCATCTTGGGCTTCCAGAAACAGTGATTGACATTTTACAGACCAAACAACTAATCGATTAATGGAGAAAATAATCAACAGGGTAATGGACATAGAAAATGATCGTTAGTTGCAGCCCTGGACATCAGTGGTGGACAGATTGACTTGTGTCTGAACTATGCTGCATGTTAGCATGGCTAAAAAGAATTGTCAACATATATATCCTGACTTTCCCCAGTAGGGCTGCACGATTTGGAGAAAAAGTCAATGTTGCAGATTATTGTGGACAATAGTGCGATTTGCAATTCGATTATAATGTATAAAAATGGTACGTGAATCTGCTTGCTTAATTATTAAGGAATTAATTAAATAATAATTAATTGTGTAGCCCTTTTCCCCAGAAATCCTGACTTGTGTCCCTAGAGGAAAGTGACTGGGTGGGGAAAGTAAACAAGCTGCTCATGGCCCTCCTTTCTTACCACCTCTGAAGTTCCCTTGAGCGAGGAGGCCCTTAACCCCCAGCAGGGGCCAGTGATCAGACTGTGATTGTACTGGGCTGCTTCCATGTGTGAAAGTGTAACAGGGAGAGCCTTCCTCTCAGTGAAACCCTGAATAAACACTTTTTTTATCGTTTTATAGTATTATAGTGTGGGTGAAGCTCCAGAAATGCTGAATCCTACATTTTCCGTAATGCAACTCAGCATATTTTGTTAAACTTCAAACTACACACCTCCAGGCTTTCTGTTTATTTATTCTGGTATTCTGGCTAAACACAGTAGTGTTTCAGCCTAAACTGGTGACGTCATCAGGGTTGTGTTTTCAGTCTTCCCTCCCGAGCCTCAAGAGAACTGAACCTGCGTGATGCGGTGCCCCCTTTTAAAAGGTTTCCACATGCAAACAAACGGGAGCCTTTTATTATAAAGCAGCTGCAGGAAGTGCAGTGTGTTGATCAGCGAGTTCACAGGCTTTAACCTGGTAACGTCAGTGGTGCTGATCTTCAGTAAAAAACAGGTGCAACACCTGCATGGAGACATGTTCAACACTATTTGGTCAGTAGGTCTGATTAAATTATTGCCTTTCAAAACCAGAGCTGCCAGGTGCTTCCCTGCTGCACAGAAAATACAACACCTGTTTCAGGGAACGGTCATAGAGAAATAAAACAGAGCAGACAGAACAACATAAAACCATTCAATATATAGCGCCAGTTCATAACAGACGTTATCTCGTTGCACTTTTCATAGGAAAATGATTTGCCAGTGTGACCTGAGTGATGGTTGGTGCTCACAGGTCAGCCCGATGCGAGTTACTCCTGCTGGTATTCGTGTTTGTGTTTGACTGTAGCTCAGGCATGGAAACAGTCCTCCTTGTCTTATTTGTTTATTTTTTCCAGCATCAACTTCAGCCATGACTCCTCGTTCCTGTGTGCCTCCAGCGACAAAGGCACAGTTCACATCTTCGCACTCAAAGACACCAAACTGAACCGCCGCTCTGCGTAAGACCAACCTCTGTCTTCTCTTCACTTTTCACTTTGAGCTCCAAACTGCTGTTAAGGGTTTTGGTGTTTTTTTTTCCTCTGCCTCCTGCAGACTAGCGCGTGTTGGGAAGGTGGGCCCTGTGATTGGTCAGTACGTGGACAGCCAGTGGTCATTGGCCAGCTTTACCGTGCCGGCTGAGTGCGCCTGTATCTGTGCTTTTGGAAAAAACACGTCCAAGAATGTCAACTCTGTCATCGGTGAGGAAACTCATTCTTTTCCTATTGATGTTCACACTTTGGTCGTGCAGTTGACCTGTACGTGGTTGTAATGAAATACTGAACATGTACAGTGGGGGAAAAAAGTATTTGACCCCTTGCTGATTTTGCAGGTTTGCCCACTTACAAAGAATGCAACGATCTATAATTTTAATCATATGTACATTCTAACAGTGAAAGACAGAATCCCAAAGAAAATTCCAGAAAATCACATCATATGAATTTATTAAAATTGATGACCATCTGATGAGGAAAAACAAGTATTTGACCCCCTGGACAAACAGCATGTTAATATTTTGTAGAAAAGCCATTATTGGCCAGCACAGATGTCAAACGGTTTTTATAGTTGGTGACAAGGTTTGTGCACATTTCGGCAGGGATGTTGGCCCACTCCTCCCTGCAGACAGCCTCCAAATCATTCAGGTTCCGAGGTTGTCGCCTGGCAACTCGAATTTTAAGCTCCCTCCAAAGATTTTCAATTGGATTCAGGTCTGGAGACTGGCTAGGCCACTCCAGAACCTTG